>NW_006800253.1:35774-66102 GCF_000485575.1 Poecilia formosa | reverse complement strand
AAACAACGGATTAAACAACAGTTTTAACTGCTGATAAAAGTGACAGAGGACACAAATATGGGAAGTGTGGAAGCCTCTACTGTATCAAATTGACATAGGAATAACAGAGAGTTGGCCATTCTAAGGTAAAAACCCAGCGCATACAGAGTTCATGTTTTGTTTTGTTTTTCATCCAGATGGCTTCCCGCGCCCCCCTGCAATGACACGGCGCCCCCCCTAGGGGGCGCGCCCCACAGTTTGGGAACCTCTGCCTTAAAGTATGATGATGGTTAGAAGAAACCCAATAATGGTTTTAATCTTATTTTCAGAAGATTTATTTACAGAATATGTAAACTAATGTTTTGCTTTTTAATTAATCATCTCGTAAATTTTCTTTTTACGTTACAGTAATTTTATTTCAGTCATCAATAAATGTATTTTCAAGCTTTGCCCCAATTTCCTTAATTTTAGGAGAGCAGTGATCGGTCGATATTTGCATGTGAAGCTGATCTTATCCGCCGTTCTCATCTTCCTCAGCAACTGTTTAAAAAAATCAACCACTCTTCTCTTCTGCTTTCCTGTGAGAGAGGTTTGACTGACGGACAGGCCCATCGAGTAATGTCTGCACGTTTGCAGTTAACAACAGTCACTGCCTACTCAGTAACTTTCTTGCTATATTTAGCGACATTTCAGACAAAAAAAAAAAATCTGATCAGTATCGCCCAAAATTGAGGGATTGGATTGACCTCGCATGCGCTTTTACGCTTCTTTTTTCTTTTCCCGTCAAACATCTTTAACTTTACATCCTGGTTTGAATAACATGATGAAATTTGAGCAAAATGTTATCATGACTTTAATGTATTCTTCAACCCAGATCAGATATCAAAAATATTATAACTAAGGTTGATTCGCATCATTGGAAAAATCATTATTTCAGCTCCATTAGATTTGTATTTTTCTGTTTTTTTTGATATATAAAAATTAATTGGCTATGCATCTTTCTTTCCATTTCATCTATACTACATGGCTCTGGCTGCTTTGTCTCTTAATCCCATCTTTCTTCATGTGAGACTAATTTGACAAAGTGTCCATTCTGGTGCAGCTGGACGGTCAATTATTACTGCAAATATGTGACAAATCAACAACTTTTTATTTATCTAAATCCAGTTTAGGATGACTGCAAAACCTTGAAACAAGTTTGCTATGAAATACTTATGTCACTAAACGATCCCAAACAAAACTTTACTTACTTGGAAAACTAAAAAAAAAAGTCTACCCAAAAACTCCGGCTGCAAACAGGAGACACATTTAGTCTGATTTACTGGCAGCTTGGCGTTCAACACCTCCAGTCTGAAATGTGCATTCACTGATCACAGGCGTGAAAGTCGTATTAAGGTTTGGCTCGTTTTCTTGTGACAAAAAGTTTCATGAATGTTTTTTCCAACCGCATTCATTCCAACAACGGTTCTGGATTAGTGTTTGAGGTCATTATTCAGCTGGAACATCCAGTTCTGTACAAGTTTTAATTCACTTTGTGCGACGTATCAGTGCCACCGACATCCTCTCAGTCCACGCAGTTGTTAAAAGTACAACTAACACAAGCACAACTGCGCACGCAACAAATTTTTAAAAAATATTCAAGCAAAGTGGGCGGAGCCAAGAGACACTGATGGGCGGAGCCGAGTATTTGGATGAGCGGGGCGAATGTCTGAGTGATGAAAAGTCGTAGTGTTTCAACTGCATAGGCATCGTTCGACCCAATCGGCAAAATATCGCAGAACTAAACAAATTTACACAAAAATGTCAAAATTCGCACAGAAACACAAAGATACAACACTAAATAACATATTTAGACAGTTTATCAGCATCAACAAAGTTAATTTGGGGGTTAGTTGTACCTTAAATTAGTTTCAACGTGGACAGTGTCCCAGCCTCTTCCAGTTTGTAATTGGTTTGTTGAGTTTTGGTTGGTTTCTGAACTTTCCAGACAAATTTTCCTTCACCTGAAAGCGATTCTTTGAGTCAGGTAGTCGAAACCTGGACACAAGCTTAGCGATGATCATAAACTGCATCTAAACAGAGTTTTAACTGAATAAAGTTAATAACTACCTTTGTATTTACGTAGCAACTTTCAAGATAAAAATTACAAGGTGCATCACAGCAAAATAACATAAAAGAGACAATGAGAAAATACATTGGGAAAAATAAAATAAAAATAATAAATAATAGGTTGATATTAATCTTTTGGAAATATTTTCAGGTACAATTACAAGGCGAGTCAGTGCCAGGAACTAACTAACATAGATAAGTTTGACCTGTTCTGACAAAGACATCAGCCAGATGGTCAGCAGATTGTTAATTACTGCAGAGAATTTAATACTTTTAACCTCTATGGACTAAAGAAAACCCACAAAGGATTTTAACACTTTCACCTATTTTCTTTAATTCATTCAAGCTGCTTGTTGCACTATCAGCCCAAATAACCCATACAGATGTTTATTTGACGTTCATATCCTTGATTAGTGTATGACCATTTCATATCTCGAATAATCAAACTTTTTTCATACATTTTATTCCGGTTGTTTTTATTACACTCGATTGTTGTAAAGCTGTAAATCCACAGCTTCACTCTTACAGTCTCCAAACCAGCAACCTCAGTCCTCTTATTCTACCTTAGATGCTGTAATTCTTACTTTACTGCCATAATTATTGACAAGAAGACGCAAACACAGACTCTTGACTTTATGCAGCATTTGCTCCGTCCTTCAGAGAATAATAACGTGGCAAAGATGGCATAATCTCACACACCCCTCCTTTTTAACCCCATTGATCATCTGGCCTAGATCTATTTTGGGTTAGTCTGCTGCAGCTGAACTAATCAGGTTATAGAAGACGAAGTCATTTGTTTTAGATCTGTTTTCCATAACAGCGGTTCCCATATGCGCATGGCGAACACGCAGCTTTTCCAGAAGGAAATAAAACGTGCACACTTACAGAGATCTGGGTGGCCATCTTGCAATAACAAGTAAACCACGGCGGCCTGCAGCCTTATCAATTGTGCAGTAGGTTTAAGCCTGTGCTTAATGATGCCTCTGCTTTGGTCTGCCTTGCTAATTAATGAAACTACTTTCTATTAAAGTGGATTGTTCTCCCAATTCTTGGTGCCGTTTTGGAGTCTGAGTTGTTTTCACAATGGTTCTCATTTATTCAGGGAAGCAACAGACCTCTCTTTCTGCTTTTTACATGATCCATGGAAAGTGCAATTTAAGCAATTACACATGAGAAGTCACACTAGCTCCAGGCTACGGGCCCAGCGTGCTGGACCTGCACAGGACGTGAACTATGGCCGAGAAAGACGCGGAAATTAGAACAAGTCTTTCTTTTTACCCTTTGATTAATTATCCTGCCACTGCAGCTGATTTGACTATTAAGAGAATAGCAAACTGATGTTTTGGAGATGCAGTGACTTGAAAGGTTGCAAGCAGCCTTCTCTTACGTCTCCCTTCAGATGGTAGCAAGCTGAGCCTGCCGTTGTGTTGTGTCTGTGGAGCACGGCGTGGGGAGCAGAATGTGAGAGGCAAAGGTCTCGGCAAACTGTTTCTTCAGCTGCGCTGCACAGTGGACTGTTTATGAGGAGTTTCGAAGCCCAGGAAGAGTTTCTGTTGTTTTAAACTTACTCTATTGCAAGAGTTTTTTTTTATTGGCTTGATCAACAGATTGCACGGCAAGCCCCACTGTGTTGCTAAAGAAGAAGATGTGCTAATGCAGGCAACAAGTGAACATCGTGTTTCTGATTACAAACGTGACATAAAAATAAGTAATTTTTAATTGGTTTAGACAAACTATCTTAACCCTTTCATGCATGAATTATGATCCTTTGTGTTAGGATTGTTTTTCCAATTTTTTTTTATTTTCTCAAGGCATAAAAAAAAGGGTAGGAAAAAAAAATTGTAAAAAAAAAATATATAATTTTTTTAGGTGATCAATTGTAATTTTCTCCAAATACAAAGTTGTTATTTGAAAAATACATCAGTGGTATTGTTCTTTAGGAGTTATCTGATGTCACAATATTTTCTTTTACCTGCAAGAGTCGTCTACCCCAGAAGGAGGGACCGGGTCGGTCAGCCATATTGGGTTTAACAAAAACAATCTCTTGCATTTTGCAGCTGATGGCCAGTAGTTGATAGTGTATTTTATGATGCATTAGGGTCCACTTCAGTGGCCTGTGTGCATTTATAACATGAAAATCAAGATAGCTGTCCACTGCAGTGACCACGATGCATGAAAGGGTTAAATAATGTGTTGTTGTGATTTGTAAACTGTTCAGCCTGAAATTACCTGGGATGGCTTCAGGCCACACCCTGAACAGAAACAGGAGAAGCATCTGTAAAGTGAGCCTGAGTTAAATCATCCTGACACTGATGGGTTAATGTCAGATCTATCAAAACTAAGAAAAATAATTTTCGTTTTTCATTGTAACTTTTTTAATCGGCATACACCAAAACACTTTATTTGCTTGCTTGAATTAGTTTTTGTTTTTTTTATTGGTTATGATGAAAAGTACCTTGTGCTGCTGAGTTTTATGAAATTATTACTCAATATAAACTCTAATAATGGTACGAGGATACAAGAACTTAATTTGGAGATTTTGGTATTTAAGAGATCAAAATCCATGTCACACTGACAAACATACACCAACCATAATTAGACACTTAAAAAAATCTTCTTGTTTTTTCTCAAATTAAAAGTTGGATTTTTTCAGATTTTTTTTGCATTATAAAGTAATAAAGCAATAAAAAACTAATTATAAGGCTTTTAACACATCATTACCAGTGATGATATTAAGAATAGAGTTCACTGTAAAATCTAATTCTGCTTATTTTAGTTTAGTTTTTTTATTATTCACCCAGCTCTGATGTTTTTATACACACATTATTGAATTAAAGTCATTGTCAATATTCTGATTCATCACAACAATCTAGAATATGTTTATCAAAAATATGTTTATCACACACCTTAAAAAAAAAAACTTTCTGAAAATTCAAGCATATTTATGTAGGGAGTCATTTGTCCCGAGTATTCATATCTTGACAGCAGTTTTGCAATTATTTATGGATTCAGTGTTTTAAGTGGAACAGGAGGACTATTTCAGGCAATACGTCTTCATGACCGCTCAACTGTTTATGATAACAGATGGCAAAGTGGAGGTTATTTATTTTATCAAGAGAAGATAAATATAGCAAACACAGGCCCAGTGAATTATTGCCGCTTTTATATTGTGTGATCTTTGCTCCCTCTCTTTCGGAGTATCAGAGACGGTTATCAGTGAGAACTGAGCTTGATGAATGCGAGGAATGCAGGCTGACGTCAGAGGACGTACGGCGGCTTCAGTCACATGGCTACATAAACACGAGGACGGATGTTGTGGGAAGCAATCGCAGCTCGGATGCAGAACATCCACTTTTCTTGAGGTTTTTCTTCAAGAGTTTTTTTTTTTTTTTTTCATGTGTAAGTGTGAAAAAACACACAAATGTTTTGTGTGTTTGTACTAGCATTCCTTCCATGTTTAAACAGCCGACTAGGTTTTTTAACCAGTGTTTTCATAGCTTGTGGTTTGCCTTTGTGCCGATCCTCAGCTCACATGCACACAAGGATGCTGTTGCACATCTGTGTTCATTGATATGTCAGCGTCTGCTTTTTTACGCCGAGAAACTAGAAAGGTTTTTGAGAAATTCACTCACAAACAAATACACAGCATTAAAACAAAGCTGGTGTTTAAAAAAAAAATAAACCTGGTGTTTTTGAAGCAAACACACATTAAAGGGCAGTCAGAGGGTTTCGCTGGTTATGGAGTGAATTTAATCAAAGCTGATCTATTTACCGAACACCTATAAAATAAACCAGCGTTCACCACTGTGCTCTGCACACACACAAAAAAATAAACTATGGCAAACAAAATGTGAACACCAAGTAAAAATAGAACAAGGTAGAAAAAGTAGAAGTTTTAAAGCGAGTAGCTAAAATAGTAAGTAACAGCTTAGGAGAATTAGCATCCATTTAGCTTTGTTTTTGATGTCTCTATGAAAGGCGCTGTATTTATTTTAAAATACACCGGTGTTGCCAGGCCACAACACCAAAAGCACAATCTGATTTACAAATATTGTAGTCTGGATCTCGGAACAGCTAAACCAGCAGTTTGGGAGATTTAAAAGATGTAGAATTAGAATAAGTACGGAAAAGTGAATAAGACATGCACAATTCTCAATTTAACAGCCGGCCAGCGCATAGATGCTCCAGCTGCCTAATACAATCTCCTTTTTCTTGTTCTAATTAGGATCCTGGCGGCTGAGTTCTGTTCCAGCTGCTGATGGGAAAACACAGACTGACTGATGCCAAAATGAAAAGAGCTGCAGCACTGTTATCACTGCCGCTGCAGCCGATTCACATCATAACCAGATTATATTCAGCATTTAAAAAGGAAATCTTTAATACCTCTTTATTTCAAATCACAGTCCAAAACGGCTTACATGTTCTTTCTACGGGCCTTTGGGTGGTCTAGTTTTAATTTCGGTTACATATAAGCAATATTAGATCTTCAGGAATATTTTCATAACAGTGATCTAATGTGTTGGGTTATTGGAAAAAACAACAGAAGCATGCTTACAGAGGCTAAACGTGGCATTTGGGTAGCTCCAGGATGGAACAGGAGAAAATGAATATTTTAACAAGAGAACATTTTTACTTTCAGTGGCGATGGCCCTGAGTCTCAACCTGGTCCAGCGGGAGATTCAGAGGGATATGCAGATCAGAGGCTGTTCTAAGGTTCACGCACTTCAAGCTTATCTAACACTATTTAAGAAGAGCAGGCCACAGCGGACTTTAACTGAGCTGATTCAGGGCTATTACCCAGCTGTCAGTCCAAAGACTGGCTACAATTTAAAAAGGATCAAAGCTGTGCATAAATAATTTTGTCTAGAATATCAGAAATAAATTGCAATCTGGAAACTGGCCTATAACTTTGAAATGCTAAGGAAGGTTAGGCTTTTTAAAGAAGTGACTGAGTTGTCCTTAAATCCTAAAAACAGGATGAAACTGCTGGACTTTCTTTACCAAAGTAAGATTCAAATGATAAAAACGACACATTTCTTCCATTTGCCAGTGCTGTCAGCTCAGGAGTTTCCAAAGAGTATCTGACTCTTTGGAAGAGTCAGATACTCTTTGTATGATTTTCTATAACATCTCTCTGCGCTTTACTCTCTGTTTTTGCCACTGCAGCACCAAAAGCTGTGATAAACCAGCCTTTTATTACCTGCGCAGCATCAAAAGGCAGACATCAGAAGTCGGCCACAAGGCCATGAAACATTTTATGGCGGTCAAACTCCGGCGAGATCTGTGGGCTGTTCGGCTGTGTGGCTTTCATCTCGTGAAGACTTATGAGCATGAATCATGCAAACAGGGTTTTAGAATAAACTAATTTGAAAACATAAACAACGCATCACCATGCACTTCTTCTATGGTATGCCTTCCTTATAGTTTCCTGGCTAGTTGACCTGGTTGATGTTCTGCATGGTATCAAGAGTTACTTTAATGTCTTAATGTCCAAATTCCTTCCCAATAAAGGAAATGTAATGTTTTAGACCAACACAAAATAGAGCATAATTGTGATTTGATACTTGATCAATTATTTGCTGTACAAAAAAATGGATCTGAAAAGTGCGGTGTGCATTTCTGTTCAGTTCAGAGGTTCATATGTAAGTTAATAGAACTGTTCCAGGAAGGCATCGTGGGTTTGTTAGAGAACAAAGACAAAGGAACACCAAACAGTGCCAGCCCAGCAGTGAACACGGAGAGGGAAGCATCGTGATGTGGAAGTGTTTATGGACCTGCGGATAGAGCACTAGTGCAGAAAATCCTGTTAGAGGCTGTAAAAGCCTGGGACATTGGCCTGCCTGTCAGCAGGACAATAACTCTAACACTATCAGAGTTACAAGGAAATGATTGTGATCTAAGTGGCCGGAGCAAATAGAGTGTGATTGAAGTCAAAATTCAGACTTTGATTTAAATGAGAATGACAGCTAATGTTCACAGAAGATCCAGTCTGACTGAGCTTGAGCTATTTTGGAAAGGTAAACAAACAAACATTTTAGGCTGAACAAATCTCATGCAAACATGCAGGATTGCTGCTGCTGCTACTGCTGCAATGATTCTACAATATATTGACTAAATACAAACACATTTTACATGTTTTTCTCTGTAAAAAAAAAAAAGTGACACGTAAGATTTTTATTTGACTGCACAACTGTGCACTACTTTGTTTTGATCTATCACATAAAGTCCTAATTATAACACATTCAAAAGTGAGAAGTCGGAATAAATAAATTTGTAAGGGGAACTTTGCTGAAGTACTCCAGCCAGGCCAGTAGGTGGCAACAACATCCAGAATAATGACATTAAACACATTAATTTATTGATTGGCAACACAGTCTGGATGAACTTTGACAGACAAAGAGAAACTTAGGTAAATGGTGCCATTGTTTGCAAAAATACTTATGTTGCCTTAATATGGTGCAGACCTGGAGCCATGTATCACTGCTTTGAGACGCAGTGATGAGACTTTACTGCTCCAGTGTGCTATCTGTGCTTATGACATGCATCATGTAGGAGTGTGAAGCAGAGAGCTACTCACTAAGCCTCTGTGATCCCCAGTAAGGGTGTGTGAGGATAGGATGGCTCGTTATGTTCAGGCCTACTTTCCCTGGAGGAAAGCCATCATCCCTCATGTCTTATCCTTGTGTTTGGTTTACATCGGGACTGGTTTCCAGGGTGGCTGTCGTTGGTCCTTCGCTTTGTCTCAAACCAAGACGAGCTCCAGCAAAGGCCGCCTCCTTTCTCTCCATCTCCACAGTGTCCATATGAACGTTACTGTCTTTTTCTTGGGGAACCATGTGGACAAAACGCAAGCTTGTGTTGGGGAGCTCCTCCCCTTGGGGGTCGACCCGAGTCTCTTTCAGGGGATCAGGCTCAGTAGTAATATAAATTCCTCCACCTGCAAAAAGAGGAAGCAAAGATTTATGGTCTCCCACAGGTACACATGCTGTTTATTTGAGGCTTTACAACACGTTTATATTTGCATGTCAGTGATTTATAGGTGATGAATGGATATGATTTAATGGTACATGCTTGAGGGGGCAATTCCTGTCTGTCTGTTTACTGGAATCCTGTGGGAATCTTGATAGGATTGCATTGGCTGAAATTGTTGGGTAGATGTGTGCATGTTTCCATGTGCGGTCCCTGTGAAAAGCTTGAAGAAAGAAAAAAAAAAGAAAAAAGAACAGGTGTTGCCGAGTCAGTTCAGTTCATAAAAGATGAAATAACGTGGAGGCAGCATCTGTACACAAATTCCCATACTGCTCTCATAACATCGCCTCTGAGTGAACTCTGTCGTCAGTCTCTCAGTGTGACGGCAGCGCTGATGTCTGAAACCTTCTAGATCAGAGTAATTTCAGAAGACAGAGCGCCAACATTTTTTTTGTTTTTTTTTTTCCTGCCAAAATTAACTATCTAGCTGTTTGGTTCAGTGTGTTTTACTATGTCGTAATGAACAAGTTTAAGCTTTTATTGCTTTGTCATTAAACCGTTCATTAACTTTAGAAGTCAGGCTTGATGTTCTTTGCCTCTTCTAGAAGAAATAACAAGACTTCTGGCTTCATAGACATTTTCTTAGCCGACTGTAGCGCCTATCTCTGTGGATGTCTGATACCTTCTCTTGGTTATGCCGAAGCGAACTGGCATTTTTTTCTAACTATGTGGCTTTTAATAATGTGTTCATCGCTACGGCGAACCTTAAAAGGATAGATACACTTGATAAACAATAGCATTGTGACCGCATGTCTGACAGTGTGTTATTCTGCCCAGACATGCTTCATTTAGGCCCGCTGGACTCCTGGAGTATCTGGAACCATCCTGATTTATTTGGCACCAGATCCATTGAGTCCTCTCAAGTGGGGCCTGCATTGATTGGACTTGTTTGTTCTACACTTGTTCGTTTAGATTACTATCTGTGTAAGGACGCAAAATCGGCACCTCAAGCTCTTTGTTGTGCTTCCCAAACCTTTCCTAGTGCAATTGTGCTTTGTGGTAAGGTGTGTTATCCAGTTGAGAGAGGCCACAGCATTACTAGAATAATGTAGCAAACTAACATCTAAAGTCTGGTTTCCCAGAAGAACATTGCCCAAATCGTCAAACTGAACATGGTCCAACTTTCAAGCTTGTTCCACTACTGCTACAACTTTTATTGGTGGACAAGGGTCAAAGTTCATTGTGCATTTGTGCAGCATTCTGTCATTTAATTTGAGCTGTAGTACCTCATCTGTTTGATCGGACCAGATGAGTCAGGCTTCACTCCCCAAATGCATTAATGCCCACGCTGCAGTCGCTGGTTCCCTGCTGGTTCCACCTTGGACCACCTATGATGGAGGCTGACCACTGCAGACTGGGCACACCCAGCAGAGCAGCAGATTTAGACGTGCCCTGACCCAGTCATGTAGGTGAAAGTTTCCCCTCATCAAACTTGCCCAACTTTCCTATTTTGATTCATTTTACCTTCTTCTAACACATCACCTTTGAGGAAAAGTGTTCACTTGTGTCCACAAGTTTTCAAAATGTTGTGCAAGTATCAGCTATGGTACTTAAATTGGGCCTCAAGGGAAATTTTGGCTAATTATTGACAAGGTTAATGTAAAGGTATTAACTGTGATAAACATATAGATAATTATATTATTTTCTTTAAAATCTTACCTTTTCCTGGGTAGTCCACAACAGGTTAAAGGAGTTTTGTTTCATTCCTCCTGACAGAACCGAGTAAGAGATCAGACTTCTGTGATGCTCAATCAAACAAACTGATTTTATTGACCCAAACCTCTTCAGATGTGTATGAGTCTTAACTTCCTGTTGTTTCAGTGTTTTCCTACAATGTTTTTTTTATTCCCATTGTTATCCATTTGGTGAAACGCAACAGTTCCGCCTGCAGCAAACACGACCACACATGATTTTTCACTTTACGGCCGAGATGACGTTCTCAGGTTTGAAAGCTGCCTCTTTTTTTAACGTAAACTGCGAGTTTCTCAGGAATCAAGCTGCCAGATACTGCAAAGAATAAACCTCAGCAGTGACATGTTAGCAAATAGAAATGTCTGAAAACATAAAGTGTGAATAGTGGATGAGAAGGTAAAGGAGCAAATGTAAATCTACTGTGGGACCTTGGCATCATTTTTTTTGTGTGTGATTTTGGTCATTAGCGCTACACTTTGGAAGCGTGAGAAACTGAGGATCTGTGGATGCTTTTAGCAGTGCATGTGCAAATCTTTCACTACACACACGCACACACACAAGCGTGTTCCTCATTACCTGCACACAGCCCCCCTCGCCTAGCCTTGGCAGCCCACCTCAATAGTTCCCTTCCCTCCAGTGATGACGCAAATGGCTCACAATTACTGACCCCCACAGTAAAACCTGTAAAACATTAGCCAGCATGATTAGGAACAGCTCTCCATATTCCTCCCCAGCAGGCAGGGAGGCAGGCAGGGGGAGAATTTACAACGTCGTTTGATAGCGCGCTGCAGAGTCGATGAATGCTCCGGAGGAGAATGTTTATAGGTTTGCCTGGAAAAGTGAACACAAGTTTGCTGAATTTCAAACTTTTACTGAGCTTTCGGTTTCGCTATGTGCGGTTGAACATAGTGGCGTAGGTTCCACACGAGCTTTCGTTTTTCCCTAAATACATTTAGCTACAATCACACAGCAGGTCATGATTTGCCATTTCCCAATTTTTTTATTTTTTTTATTTTTTTATTTTTTATTTTTTTGTCTAAAATCCGAGTTGTTTTTTTGTGCGTCGGTTGATGCTACAAATTAAGTGCGAACGCAATTAGACTTCTGCGTAAACGATTTATGATCCCAAAGTGACCTCAGTGCGAAGAAGACAAAACGTAGTCTCCACACGGACGAACGCTTTTTACGCTCTTTACGTTATGATCGTGTTTCTGTGTATTTATTTTAGAGTTTTTTTGTGTTCAGTTCCTTCCTGTGAGTCACTGCGTTTTCCCCGTTGATTGTTCCCAGGTGTTTCTCGTTCCCTTGATTACCCCCGTGTGTATTTAAACCCACCTGTTGTCTTTGTCTCTTGTCGGGTCCTTGTCGTTTGACGTCTATGCGCTCCAGTTGAACTGTGAAGTCCTGGATTGCGTTTGCGCCTATTTCCAGTCCTGCTATCAGTTGCTACCGGTGTTTAGCTGTGTGCTAATTTCTCCGCCGTGCTGTCTTTTTTGGACTGTTCTGAGCTTTATTATTAAATTCATCATCATTATCACCATAACCTGGGTCTCTGCGTCTATCCTCAGCACCACCCACAACCACTTCCTGGCACTATATGCTCTTTACGGGATGGATTCTAAAGTTCTCGGGCTCAGGGAGTCGGCAGTGCTTGCTTCAGCTGATGTTTATTTCCAAACTTACTGCGTTTGGCTTTTTCTGGTGCAGAATTATGACGCGCGTCCAAGTAAAAAGCAACATGGCTGTTCTGACTGTGGTCGAGGAATTGCTCTCTAGCCCTTTTCGTCGTCAGACATTTTAAAATCCCGTCGTAATCTATTTTTACTCATCGTTTTTTTTAATATAATGATAACGACATTCTCAATTGCATCTAATTTTTATTCATTTTAATTACATTTAGACAGAACAAGTAGAACAGACAGTCAACACTGTACCGTCACACAGATGAAAATATGCAACTTTTTACTTTGGCACCAATAACCACATATAAATATTGAAATCAAGCAATTGCATTTAAAATGACAGTTTACTTTCCTCCTGGTCCACATGCACATGCTTGTGTGTAATCAAACGTCTCAAGGGGGCTTGCTGCAGACAGTTTATTGTCATGAAGTTTTGGAGTTTCGCCTTGGACTGATGACTTCTCGCTGTTTTGGTATTGATTTTGGAGGCTTGAATCCGTGCTCTGCTGCCACACTGGAGACTGAAATTACAAGCCACACTTCAGCTAAAGAGAGGAAGCAGAGCAGAGCCGATGTAGAGATGAATGGAGCTCAGTACTGGAAGAAAATAAAAGCTCTCAGAGGCTGTAAAAGACTTGGCAGAAGTTTGTTTTCCTGCAGGACACTGACCATAAACATGCAGCCGCTGGTACAATAGAATGAATCTGAGCATACTCATGTACCAGAATGACCTAGTCAAAGTCCAGACCCATGAGAATCTGTGGTGTGACAGAGTTTGAGCTATTTTGCACTGGACAGGATTTTTAGTTCTAAACTGATAAATTTTACATTTGTTAAAAGCATGCATCGTTTCCTTACCACTTCACAATTATGAGTATTTGTCTGTCACATAAAACACCAAAAGAACTAATTAAAGTTTTTACTTGCGATGGACAAAAAGTTCAAGTGGACGAATACTTTTGCGAGGCATACGAAAAACATGAAAATAAGCGATCAATGTCAACGAGAATGATAAAGAGAAGCTCTGAGCTGTTATCTTGCACCGAGCAATGGGTCGAGGCAGATACTGGTACAGATTTTTCCGACTCTGTAACGATGTGATGACAGCTTGACAATACGATGGGTCGGCCTCGTTGTGAGACTTCAGCAGGATCGATCAGAAGACGGGGGTGTACGAGCCGTCACCGCTCCCCATCCTCACAACATCGCCTCTCAGCTGTTTGAGAGCAGAACGCGACTTGAAGGTTCAGCTTTGGAGCGATGAGCTTCTTCTATGTTCCTGTTTTGTCTCCAGCGCTGCCCTGGCTGCCATTGTAATCAGTCATACTTTATTTGAAGAGCAGTTTTTGTATTTCAAGTATGAAGCAGCGTACTGCGCACAAGTTAAAATGTGAAGACAGAAGTTGGAGCTGTTGCCTCACATAAAGACGGTCTTGTACTGAAAACCAGGATGGGCCAAGTCTTTTCTCTAAAAAGTCTGCATGTTCTGTCTTGCAGAGTGTCCGTGCGTTTTCCACTGCAGTATACCACAGTGCATGCACGCTCAGGTTGAATGTGTGTGTGGATGGTGTAATACCTTGATGCACCTAAATAAGTCCCATTTGCAAGGAGTTGCTGGTTGTACCGTTTAAGCAGGACAGTAAACCTATGCGTACAACCAGAGTCACAATCAAATAGTTGACATAAAAGTCTATTCATGTGGCCCAGTCAAAGTACAGGTTTAAGTGTTTTGTCAAATATGCTTAAACCTGTATTTGACAAGTTGTGCAAGTTGATATTAAGCGTATGTTAGCTGTGGCACTGCAATCAATATGCTACAGAAAGTTATGTTCTCACATTGCTATTCTATCCATTTAACATTGTTATATGAACAAATTGATCACCGGAGAAAACCGCTTACTGCAGAACATTTGGAAATGTAAAACACTTCTTCCTCACAAGTATCAAGGCTCGTGTTAACAATTGCATCACTGCTGCACAGCTGATGTAACTGCGTAACTCCAATGGTGCAGCAATGACTGTCACATTACGCTGACATTTTACTTACGCCACACACAGTGAACATTAAGCCGTCATTTCTATGTCTGATTAATCGTGCTAATGATCATCTGATCACCTGGGGTCACCTGGAAGTACTGAAATTTTAATACCAGAAGGTCATGTGATTCCTCGCTATGATAAAAACAACATTAATAAGACAGTGACGTCACAGAAAATTAATATACACACTAAATTTCACCCCATAGGTGTGTTATTTTTCTACCATCGAAAGTGACACACATAATTCACAAGACATCACGGTTCATTTTGTGTCATTTTCTCACATTTACACACAAAATAATGTACCTTTTCAAAAGCCAGCACATATGGCATGATAGAAAACAATCAAAGGCCACAACTTTGCCAAAATCATTTTTATTTTCCCAATTGTGCTGCTGTTGCCAAAACTGTTGGTGTCATTACAAAAAGACAAAGAAGACATCCTGCGATTCTACGTCTTAATGCATAACGTTGGCTGTAAGTTACTAAGAATTATTTTTAGTGCTTTCCTCTGTGTGAAACTCTCAAAGTTTGTAGATGACTAAATGTAATGAACAGAACATGTGAATCCACGCAATGTGCTTTTCCTGCAGTGATGTACACGCCAGCGTTTGAGCTGCTCTGACGGTAAGCGCTCTCCTTGCGACCTTCAGAGTTACTCTTTGCAGGGGGGCCTGTGTGCAGGGCTCACATTTTGTGCACAGCTCAGATGTTTTGCTTTTTTCTTCTCCTTTTTTTTTGGCACATCAAACAGCATGTTGAGACTTCGATGCAGTCTAGGTCTGTCTTTCAGAGCAGAGATGAAAGGTCGAGTTACATAACATCAGAACGTGGAACGGCTGTGTGTGTGCGTGTGTGTGCGCGATCAGGGCGCTTCACTGTCATGGCGATCCTCTAATGGCGCAGCACTTTTGCTGCTGCTTAGCAGGGAAGGTTTATGCTGCCAGCTTTTATGCAGTAAAGGTAAAATGTCGATGTCAGAGCAATAAAAAGTTTGGTAAACTGCAACTAATAGTAATTACTATAAACTACAGTTATTCACATTGCTTCTGTGCAATATTTTGCACACTTGTCAAAACTTTGAGGGGATTGCTGATAGTCAAAACCTGCTTGCCCCTTCATAACTGTAGTACCAAATAAAGAAAAGTCGCCCTTAAGAGGATGAGAACATTGTTTGAGAAAGCACTTCATGTTTCTTTTTTTAACTTCCAAAATGTCAAATTATGGAAAGGCTGTTCCAGAGCCATTTTCTTTTTATTTATGATGGCTGTTTATAACATTGTTTGCTCACTGTCAGGGTCATTAATTATTGGACTGCTTTGCCTATTGTTAATAAAACCTTGACCAAAGAACAAAGTGTTTTCTCTCTAACAGATATCCTAGTCTGCTAAATATTTGAGTGGCATGTTTGTTTATCAAACATACATAAAAATGTAATCCCTTTGGTTTAATGCCAGCGATTGTGCTCCAAAGGACTGTTAAATAATATTTAATGACTTGCTTTAAAGTGTATTTTTCAGTTGGATGACTTGGTGTGCTGAGCTCAAATTCTAGGAAAATATGGTCATGTGACCAACATGTGAAGATCAGCAATTATAGTTATTGGTTGGGTAAAAACAGAACTTCATTACAATATTGGTAACTTGCTGCTTGATTAGGTTATAGTAAATTGAATAAAATGGCGAAAATTACGACTTTTGTAAGTATTAGGCTATTAGACATTTGTGTGCTACATGGTGAAACAACCAGTGGATGGATGGATGGATGGATGGATCAGTTGGTGACGAACTAAATTTAATGTGAGTTTGATTTATTTTATTTAAAAGCTTAGCTTGTGTCTTTATTTTCAGAACAATGCTGTTGCTGATTTTGAACATTCCTCTGTAGCTTAATGCTACCAAAACATCAACAATATCTAACAAAGTGTGCTGCTGAACGTAGAACTAAATGTGACGATATTAAAGGTTCAAATGTTTGCAGACAATGGTGCTGATGGAAATGGGGAACATGTCAAAGACAGAAGATTATTTGTGCTTTCATTAGCGTTGATTGGAATGGTATTGTTCAGTAATTATACCTATTTTTTAAGCAGGAAATAAAAACGTATCCGGTGCAAGGAGTTCTAGTCTAATTACACACAGCAGCACTGGGCAAACCTTTGACTAAGACGTGATGCTGACGCCTTTGGCCAGTGGATTTAGCTGAAATTAATTTTCATTGTTCTTATTAGGCATGAGGATTATCAGCTTTTGTCTTTGTTTAGCAAAGCGGCACAGTGGGGAACTTGAAGGTACACTGTTGTCCAGACCGGCGTCATTTTTCCACTCATAGCGTGACACAATTCAGTGACCTCCACTGACACAGTAAATTACACCTGAATTATTAAATTGGCTTTTATACTGAGCCTCTTTCTTTGCAGCTTTCAGCAGCAATTTAGCAGCATGCTGGGCTCGCTTGTCGCTGTGGCAGTGGGTCCGACAGAAATAACCACGAGTTTAAGGTTGAGCTCTCAGACAACATGCTCAGCAAAAAAAGAAACAATGGCAGAACCGCACTTATGCGTGTGGGGAAACACGAGAGAGTGGAAAATGGGCTTACGAGGCCCGTGGGACGACGCAGAGGCTGGTAATTAGAATAAATAGAAAAATCCTCAGCCTTCACGTGCTACTGAGGCAGTAAATAACAACTAAGGTAAACCTAAACCTGACTGTGAAATTGCATTAAAGATGTGTGCTTACTGAAAAGCACTAAAAAGTAAAACAACTGCAGACTTTTTCTTCTTCTTCGAGAGCATTTCCCGCCCATATGCTTCCATTTTCCGAAGAAAAAATAAAACAAAAATCTGATTATTTACAGTTTTTTTTGGGGGGGGGGTGCCCTCTGATGCAGGAAGTCACCGGACACAGGATGTGAAGCGCTGTGCTTTGAACATGTTTCTGTCTTTGTTTTCCACAGATGCTCTCCCGTTCAGAATGGGACCACAAGAGAGGCTCCCGAGGATCACAGGTTAGCACAATGATCAGATAGACATGCAGTACCAGACACGTTTACTGGAGGGCCTGATCTAGATGTGCCAGGCCAGAAAATAAGAATACACCCCTTATCCCAGCATAATAATTTTACATTTAAGAATCCAGTCTTGAATTTGAGTATGCTTTTTAAGTGGAGGAAAATTCACGTTAACAGAGCCGGAGCTTATAAAGGAGAATCGTTGGCTCTTCCTTCTTTGCTTAGACTATCTTAAATATCCACTCCTTGTTATTGTCAACTAACCCCTGTAGGATTCAGTCAAAATGACTGAGGCAAGATTGATTTTCTAATTTGATTTTGGTACATGTTTCAGATTATCATCCTAATTTAGGAAAAATGAAGACATACATAATGTTTTTTGTCTAAAATCTCCTGGTATTTCAAAGGTTTCATGAAGCCTTGCACACTAGTAAGCTTTCTTAGCCCCTCTGGGTGAGAAAAAGGCGTCACTGACCCTCCACCACACATTACAGTGTGTGTGAGTAGCTTTACTACAAATCCATCCTGTATTTTTTTTTTATGTTTTTACCTTTATAAGAGCATACTCTTCCAGTATAGTCCTGGTACGGTTTATCAGACTCCATGTTTATATTTGTGATGGTTGGACAAACAGGGCTTTTATTTCTGGAATCACTTACGAACCACTCTTTGGAGACTTTGTGACTTTCAGATTCCTTTCTTTTGTGTGGTTTCATATCACTGAGCTCTGAGTTACTTTTTCTTTTACCACTTCTACCAGCAAGATAAGAGTGAGTCCCAGTTCAGTCTTGTGTCCAGAGGCTAAATAAAAGGCCTCCATGTCATGTTGTATTTATAAATTGTATTTATTTAAAAAGATTATAGTTGGTATCATCATTAACCATGGCAACTGTAATTTTGTTAATAAAATAATTACTTATTAACATTCACTTTGCGTACATTAATGATTGAATTTTTTCAGATTTCTTTCTGTGAGATTATGCTTTAGCAATAAAAGAAACATTTCCTCTAAGGCTTTTCGACGTCTTTACTCCTGATGAACGTGTCCAGCGTCGTAGATGTAACAGCAGACAGGAACGCCCCTGTCTCTCTCTCTACAGATAGAGCTTCAGATTATCCACTCGTCTTACGTTTGCCTGAGCACCATGTTGGGAGGCGCCGCTCTCTCCAACAGAGTCATCGTCTCAGTGCTGGTTTGAAAGATAGAGTGACTTGGCTCTACATGAGGTTCTCTAAGCGATTAAAGGGCAAGGAAATGGGAATAGACTAAGCAGGGGCCAGGGGAATTGGCTCTTTGAGAACAGACATTCAGCCACATCCTTCAGATAACCTTCCCCATCTTTTGTGGGCATGGGAATTTGTGGATGTGTCTGCGCTTGAAAATTGATGTATTGAGCTGCTATGGAGCTTCGGGGCAGCACTCCTGAATGAGAATAAACAACGCCCTTGGCGCCGGTTTTGCCACGTCCAGCATGAATGTGTCCTGTACCTCATGTCCTCCTATCAGGAGGGGGGTGTGGAGACATCCTTCAGAAATAAATGGACAGCCATTCTTTGCTGACAGTGTGCGGTTTATTTAGATAGCAACGAATGCTGCAAAGATGCACAGCACTACACCTAGAAACTGTTTATACAGAGCTGAATTTTTACTTGACTCAAAAAGTACTGGGGGGGAAAAAACTGTGATAATGCATTCTGGGTAGGCTGGAGAAGAGCAGAGATTGTTACTTGTAAAAATGAGCAAAAATATTAAAATAGTCGACAACCTGCTAAGGACGTTTAGCTCTTAGCAGAAGCAATAGGTCAAACTGCTGTGTCAGATGTTGAAAAGGCAAAGTTAAAATAAACAGAAATGAAATGCGTTTTCATTTAACTTACGGGCAAATTTACCTAAAATTGATAAAACATACTAGATCATTTTAAATCTTTTTTTAACCATCGTCACGTTGATATGGTCAAAAGTTTGAAGGCAATAAATGTTTGGATTTTATTGTCCTAGTGTCAGAAATGTGGACAATGTTCAAATTGCAAGTTGGTTGGTATTTAATGGATTTGAAGCACGTAGCTCAAACTTTATTAGAAACTGGTGCTTAAAGACATGCTACATAAAAGAGGAGAAAAGTCAATACGTTCTTGATGTAATGTTGATGACATGGCAGAAATTTGTTGTATTTGATCAGAAATCTAATGGAAACTAAAACGTGATTATATAAAAAGCGGTAGAACCTGAAATTGGCCCAACGTCATTTCACCTGTTTTCATTGTGTGTCGGGCCGAAACTAAGGAAAAGTAGAGAGTCCTTAAGAACACAATGAGTTTCAAAGGTTTTAAGGTTTGTCCTATTCAGATCTGTTGAAGTGTATTGCCAAAATAAGTAAAATATTTTTAAAAATGTAGCACTTTGCAAATAGAAGACATGATGGCTACCGGATTGTTTTGAAATATGCTTGAAATAGCTCTTATATTGCAGGAGTAGCAAGAAAATATGTGGGGAAAGTCTCAGCAGCTTTAGGATCCCAAATCAGCCTTAATCTAGCAACTTAGCAACCCTCAGACCAAAGAAAGCCTTAACGCTACCCAGAGCTTTATTCTCTGGGACTTGTGTAAAGTTAGTAGGAGAAGACATATTTCACGACGGAGGCCTCACCTAAGTTATTTACATTCAGTGGTCAGTTTTGGTTTTTTTTGTTTTGTTTTGTTTCTGGACAGGAGCTGCACATTCCTCTCTGGACTCGGGCAGAGATCCAGAGAATGACGAGATATGGAAGAGGCCCAGGCTTATGTTGGCATCTTTCTCCATCTTGTGGCAGTTTTCTCCTTAACTGTTGGACCAGGTTGCTGGTCAAAAAGGCAGGCTGCACCTCTCTGTGCCCCAGCAGCTCACAGCATATTCAAATCACAGACAGAGCGAGAGAGAGAGAGAGGAGAGTGGGGTGGACGGGAGACTGGACCACTTGATTGATCTTCTCTGTGTTGTATTTGCCAACATGCACACATTAGTGGGCTCATTTTCCAAACCACATCTTTTTTCCACCTCTAAAGCATGCGGTGGATGTTTTAGCTTAGAGACTGACAGTAGCGTTATGTATGGAAAGAGCTATTCAAATATTTGTATTGAACTGGAAAGTTGTTAGTTTTGGACGGAGACCAGGGGAATTAGAAAGGGGTGCTTGTAGTCCTGGATGGATTTTCTGACTGTTATTCTAAATTAATGAAAGGTTGAAGGAGTGCGAAGCAGACAATTGATGATGTTGGTGTCATGCCATACACTTGTGAAGTGGTTGTTTATTTTCCACCATATTAAAGGCTGCGCACTGCTTGCTTCACTGGAATACATATTCCCGACTTTCATAGATTGCTCTGTGTTACCCATGTGCTCAGGATAAGTTACTGCCTTTCAAGAGCAGCGCAAGTGGCAAAAACAACCCAACGTGTTTTGATTTGCGCTGGGCCATTGATTGTGCCTTTTTCCAGAAAGCTTATTTATTCAACAGTCTATCACGTAAAGCAGTTTGAATTGCCTTGTTGCTGAAATGTGATGTTCAAATAAACTTAACTTGACTGAACAAAACATGTAAAGTTCAGTCCACCAGGAAAAAGGCGACTATCTCTCAGCTTTCAGTTGCAGCAGTTTAAAGTCGTCGTGTTGTGACGGGGAGCTCCAACTTGAACTTGAACATAAGTTACAGAAGCAAAATTTAATATTTCACTTTAGGCCTAGCAACAGTTCTCTGGGTGTTTTTATTATTATTATTATTAATATCTTAGTTTTGTTTTGTTGGATTCTAATTAACCCATTCATGCATAGTGGTCACTACAGTGGACAGCTGTCTAAAAGCCATTTTCTTGTGCTTTTGTGGATTTTTATGTTATAAATGCACACAGACCACTGAAGTGGACACTAATGCATCATAAAATATACCATCAACTACAGGCCATCAGCTGCAAATGCAAGAAATTATTTTTGTTAAATCCAATATGGCCGACAGACAAAAAAAGCACGCCAACCGACCCGGTCCCTCCTTCTACTGTAGACGACTCTAGCAGGTAAAAAAAATATTGTTACCTCAGATAAGCCCTAAAGAATTATACCACTGACATATTGTACAAATAACAACTTTGTATTTGGAGAAAATTACAATTGATCACCTAAAATAAAATAAAATAAAAAATTACAATTTTTCACAAAAATTGTTTTCCTACCTTTTTTTATGCCTTAAGAAAATAAAAAAAAAATGGAAAAAAAATCCTGATTCAAAGGATCATAATTGATGCATGAAAGGGTTAAAATCACCTAAATATGTGTGCTTCCCCAGCAATGACATTACTTGATTATTAAAATAAATAAAAATAAAATAAGATCGTGTGTAAGGGCTAAAGCAGCACCAGGCTACATTCTTGTAGCCCATGTCTTTGTTGACGCAGTTAATGTCATTATGTCATGATCCGTTTTTCTGTGTATTTATTTTTAGGGTTTTCTGTGTTCAGTTTCCTTCCTGTGAGTCTCTGTCTCTGCGTCTTCCCCGTTGATTGCTTCCCAGGTGTGTCTCATTCCTTGATTACTCTCCCTGTGTATTTAAGTCCACCTGTTGTCTTTGTCTCTTGTCGGATCGTTGTCGTGTGTTCCTTGTGTTGCTGCCCGTTGTTCTGTTCTGGACCATCATCATCATCATCTTCTTCTGGGTCCCCGCGTTCTACTTCACCACCACCAACCACATCTCATGACACATTATGTTTGTCTGCTTATGTTTGAGGTTTTCTGGTAATGGAGACAAATGTGGAACAGTTCAGAAAACAAAAAAGCTCAATTAGTTGTTTTGGTTTTGAGCACAGAAAGCCACAGTGGGGCCATGTATGGAGCAGTGCTCTTTGTCTGTTTTTAATGACCTCCAAACATCCAAGCCACATTTGTACACCATTCAGAGTTTTAAAAGATTTGACTTTTTAAACTTGTTGAATCTTTTAAAGTCTTAGGTCAGTAACAACAGCAAAAAAAAAAAAAAAAAAAATGCCATTATTGGATAAAAGGTGCAAACGAGGCAGAAAACCTTCAGTTTCCAAAGCATCCTCTTTAGTGTGGACAGGTCTTTAAATGCCACCTGGTGACTTGAGTTAGACTGGAGTTGTGGGACGCAAGTCTCACAATCTTTATTAAATGTGACCATGAGTGCAAGTGCTTAAGCCTTAGAGAGCAGTCGTCACAGACAATGCATATGTTTCCCAGTGAGTGGTTACTTTGATTTATAAACCAGGGATGTTTGCAGACCCCAGGCTACTAGTAGCTCATAGAACAAACTTACCTTCAACATCATATGCCTCATTTCAGCTACACAGGTTGTTGCAATCCGGTACGCTGTTTTTGCTGTTTCCATTATCAAAGCGACCCATGTCACTCCGTTCCTGGGTCCACAGGACAATGTAACAGTCCGGTTTAGGGCAGAGCTGCTAGCATCGCAAAACAAAGTCCAAGGATTCACTACTTACGACAAGGACGAGACAAACTAGTGTGTCACGTTGACGCACCAGTATGACAACACGTTAGGTGATTGGATTAAACCCTGCCTGTCCAGGAAGGTCCATCTGACTGTAAAAAGGGCGCCGGACTGTAATGTACCCGCGTCTTATCACTTGGTGGAAATTAGGCATTATTCTTTAGCTTTTACGGTAGTGTGTTTACAAAAAAAAAAAAAAAGACAATTTGGCACTTTGCATTGCCTTGTTGCTGAAAATGTGCTATATAAATAAAATTACTTTGTCTTTAATTTAAAAAGCAGGATCAAATACAATCCATGATAGAGAAATATTTCCATCTATCCCATAAGATTTTTCCAACCTTGTGAATATTTTAGACCTAGTAGGTGTCCAAGAACCACTTCTAACAATATCTAGTTTTTTTTTTCTGCTCTACCTTTCATGTCAATACTGCATGGATCTGACTTCTTTTAAATCCTGTGTTGCAACTTTTCTGGACCCAAACGAGACTGTTGTATGGTTGAATATTAGGACTCATTCGTCTTAACCTTTCTCTTCAAGTGAATCTTTGACAAAGCAATTTTTCCCTTTGCTTTGGACCTCCTCAGTGTTCCCCCAACAGCGTTCCCCGCCTCTTTGTCATAAAACATAGAATAGCGTGTAATTGTATCCAGGCTGCAGCTGAGGACCTGGCTCTGTGTTTGAGCTGACTGAGGGTTTGTGATGGGAGTTGGGTAACAGCAGGGTTGAGGGTTTGTTGTGAGTTTTTAGGTGCAGTGCTGTCAACTTCGGTACTGGCAGTGGCGTCTTTAGTGGAGTCTCGTCCTTCCAGTTTTCTGTTGACCAGTAATCCCAGTGGACACATGTAAGTATGGAGGCACTGGAATGGAAAGCTTCTGGATCTTTTTCTGTTGTAAGGTGATTTTTATTTTTGTTTCCCACACAGTTTTTAATGAATTACTCTGCGTTGACTTTAACACAGAGGCATGTTTTAAGGTTAGTGTGTGGCAGTCGAAAACTAACCTCCTGCCATCTGTTGTCGAGCTTTTTCTTGACATGCTAGCAGAATTTTACAGTAGCTAATCCACCTCATTTGTTTTTGCTGCTGCTTCCTACATCTCTGCTTTTAAAGCTAGGCTGATTACCGTTATAATCAATGGTAGGAATGGTTTGAGCTTCCTCCTTCTGTTTCTACTCTCTGGTCCTCCTCTGCATCTACAAAACATCTTTCAACTCCTCTGGCATTTGGGGTTGTACTTGTAGTTCAAGTATAATTTGAGCTTTTGAAATGCTAATTGGCTGCTCCTAGCTGTAAACACAATTACTTGTTGCTGAGATTGTGCAGCACAACAACTATCTGAAAGTAAAAGAGGAAGAGCTGGACATTCTTCCAGCTGCAAAACCAAAGGGAGTAATTGTCCAATCACGGAATGCAAAAGTTACGATCAAAAGTTTAAAGAAAAAGACAAAAGAATCCCAAATCAGAGCTCAGGTAGTGGAGCTACTCCAACATAAAATGAAGAAAATTATGGACAACCCTGAGTGTCTTCGTCATGAGGCATTTTTAGAAAAACAGTCTCTTCAGTCAGAGGCTTCTTCAAATTCACTGTCACACTGACTGCTACAGGAGATCCTTCCTGTGCATAGCCATCACCATCTAGAATAATTCTTTGAAGAACCTTGTATTAATATGAGCTACAACAACATTTAATTTCCCTTTGGAACCAATAAAATATTTTTTCTTTTGAATGAAATTGAATTGAAGCTGCTGCCACCACCAGTGGCTCAGTTCCAGAGTGTAACGATACGAGAAAATAAACAACACTGAGTTCAGGAGATTGAGAGAAGGCAAGAGATTATCGATATTTTCAAGAAATCATTTCAATTAATGAACTGAGTTTTAAAGAATGTAATCAACTCCAACACAAATGGGCAACTGTTCTGTCATCTGTGATGTTTTATATTTCAACACATGTTCACCAGCTACTTCATTTGGTTAAAATCATCTTTCAAAAGTGAGTCCAAAAGAAAGTCATTGTTGGCGATGGTCTCTTATCCTGCCATCCAGCTCACAAAGCATTGGGTTATTTACAAATTGTTTAGGCTGCGACACAATAATCTGTGTCAATGTTGTTCAGAAATGGTAAAAAAAAAAAAAAATCTACCGTTGCTTAGGTTGTCAGTGCGATCACTCACACTCTCCAAAGAGGTCCCTTTGACCCCGAGAGTCAGAGTTCAAACCCAATATAAGTGTTTTCCAGCTTCGCCAGTGGGATTTGGTAAATGATGTGGCCAGTGACCAGAGTAAATGCTATCAGCTGTTGAAGTCCAGACAATGTTTTTCTCAGCATATCGTAAATTCCTCTGCAATGCGTTCACTGACAGAAGTTATGTAGTGCTTTGTTTGTGACTGCTTTAATGAGATGCAAACCACCAGAATTTGCATTTCAAGTGCGTGGTAGCCATGTTAAATGAAAACTCACGGGATGCAGATTCCAGATGCGTTCCAGTTGATGGAACATGGAAACAGTGACACAAGTAGAGCACGTCTCAAAACACATCGGATAGAAAGAGGCACGTGAGCGCTACATTGCAGCGTAGCAGCACTTTACATGCTTGTAGTTGTTTATCAAACAGAATCACAGTAAACAAAAATTCTTATGAAAATTCAGGTGAATTAAAGGCTAATACTGCCTGCTTGGAAAAGTTTGGATTTTGTGCTGAATGTTATCAATGACATCTGAATTTATAAATATGAATCATCATTACCTCATTAAGAATAGTTTGTGCGACAGAATAGTTTGTTATAAAAATACAAATTTCCTGCATCACAGCAAAGAAGATGAAACACCAATGTGGCCACATCAGCACCCAAAGCAGCTGTCCAGTGTCTTTTTCTCCAAAGGGAGACATTATGTCCCCAGTGCTGGACAGTTTCAGAAGTCCTGGTATTTCACTAATGGCTTTGAAGACTAAGAGTTTAGATCTAAGGGCTGAAAGTGTATCAAGTAGACCATCTCAGAAATTACAAATATGTGACCCCTGCGAGTGCGTTTGTGTGTGTGTCGTTAATAAAACCTCATTGATCAGAGGCCTCGGAGTTTTGTTTTGTTGCACCAAATGGGTTTTGTCCCCCTGCATTCTGCGGTTACTGGAAAAAATACATGTGGACACAGCAGGAACGTCAGCAGGCATATTTCCATGAGTCAGAGATGTAGAGGTCAGTTCTGTTGTTTGTAAAATCTATTGCACTTTCTAAGAATTGTAATCGCCTGAAGTTTATAAAAGCATGCTGAAAATAACGAGATGTTATTAATTGAAGTAATTTATGACAGTAAACAATACAATAGCAGACAAATTCAGCTGTGCTGAGTTTGGAGCGTGATTACTGGTTTGTTTTGACGGCTTCTCAGTTTAGTTTACTTGAATTGCTGCGCTGGTGTTGATCTGCAGTGTGTCTATAGATGTACTTTTCCTGGCAGCACTCACACAAACAATTAAGGCCATTGATCATGAACACGGCTGTTAGTCACACCGAGATGTCATAACAGGGTGTTCATGCATGGTTTAGTATATTGCTTAGCCTGTTGAGGAGTCATAAAAAGTGATTCTGATAGTCACTTTTACCTAATGTAGCGTGTCAAACAAAGCTGGGGGCTCGTGGGGGAACATAGCGCAGATCTGTGGTAAATCTTTGACTGGAGGGTCTTGCACTGGGGGCTGGCTCAGGAGGATCAGTGATAATCTGGAATTTTTCTGGCTTTGATAAACAAAGCGCTCCATGCCAATTGTACAGAAACCCCCAAAATATTGAAAGATTGCAAGCAGGAAAATACGTCACCTTCCATAAAAAGGTGGTTGGCACAAAATTGGACGGCACAAAGTCACAACAGGTAAAAGACTGGAGATTCAGAATTGGGGAAAAAAAAAAAAAAAGAGATTTCTCTTTAAGAGATAGCAAAAATCTGAGAAAATGAATTTCTTAAAATGTCTGAGGTTATTTAAGACTGTTAATTTGCAGCCGTTCTTGGGTACAGTGGACTGATGAGTATTTCCTTTGATGAGCTCAGCAGACTCAGTTGCACCAGGTTTTTGCTAGTTGCCGTTGCCGCTAGTCTGGTGGAGCTGAGTGGGGGAGGTGCGGTGCTCTGTGGCGCTGAAGCTCAGACTGCAGCTCCATGGTGGAGCTTTGGGGGAAATAGGCGGTTCTTTGTGTGAGCAGGCATTCAGGACCCCTGCATTACTGCATGGGGGGTTTCAAGATTTTCTCCAACATGTGTAAAAAAAAAAAAAACCAAAGCAACACTCTAGCTATGTTTTTAATGAGGGAATAACATTATGACATGATATAATGCTTAAAAAATGTTGGTTTTATATAAAACCTTCCTTTTAAAGTGACCATTAACAAGGTAGGACTGATTTCCAATTTCTGATTTTTTTTTTTTATTATTTATTAAGTTACACTTTTGTAGTGCATACATCAAACTTACAAATGAAACACTTCTTTTCTAGAAATCACCCAATGTGGTTTGCATTACATCTATTCATTGAAAAAGTTTCAGATGAGCTCTTGGCTGATGTATTAAACTTATCATGAAACTTGACAGGAAGCCCTTATGTAACCCCCGTGGCGTTATGTAACTCACAAGGTTTTGCTCCAGTATCTCCATCAATTATGTTTTTTTTTTGTTTTTTTTTTTAAACTTGCAGATGATTGGAACATTAGGTACATTAAGCATTGTCTTCCTGCCAAAATAATAGTCTTGAATAAATATTAAACCTCCCACCAGGGATACGACGATGCTTAAAAGCTCCATAAAGTCATAAGTATTTGTTATGTTGAGAATTTCAACTTGAATTACTTCTATAAATCTGTTATTTAAAACATAAGAGCAAGCATATCCGATTGTCATTTTGGACATGGACAAATGTTTCACAGTACTGTGTATGTTACAATTCAGTTGTGATATTTACCGCAATATTGCTTACATGTGTCCACAGCTGTAGTCAGAGGGTGTCTCTTAGGTTTTTTTTAAGTACCGTAAGTTTTTATTTGGCTTTTTGCACAAGGCTGTGAACAAATTAAAGTTACTAAGAGCATCCAGTAACGATGCGAAGCATTTTATTCAGTGTCTTGTACTCATTACTTCACTAAATACAGTAACGTCTCACTTACTGTCACAGTGTATTCTATTCTATTCTATTCTATTCTATTCTATTCTATTCTATTCTATTCTATTCTATTCTATTCTATTCCTAAATTATTCATTCAAAACTATTTGAGACCATCACAACTAATCTCCCTTCTGCCATCTGAGAGTCAAACTAAGGTTTCTTATGGAGAAAACATCTAGTTTCCATGTGAACTCTGTCAGCAAGATATTTTGCATTTTGCTGAGAAACACACACGTGTCAGTAACTCCATGTTTTGAATTGAGGCTCAGATTTTTATTTTATGTTGCGGTCATTAGCATTATGACACTTCTTCCAGAAATGTATTCATTTTACAGATACAGATAATTAGCCAAAATTATTCATGCATCCGTCAGATTATTCCTGGATGGATGGATAATTGTCTTTCCTGCAAGTAGTTTGTGTATAAAAGGAAGTGGCACCACCTGAAGGGGTATAACTTTTGTAAAAAGTGAATATGCTTGTGTGGTGGGATGGTGTTCCACCCTCCCCCCACTCTGTGCGCCGGGTGCAGCTGGAGGCGCACCGTTGATTGGTGGGCGGGGCAGATACCTTTATAGTTGGGCAGGCCGCTGCAAGGTGCGTGCGTCTTTGTTTCTCCCACGGTTGCTACAATTGGCGGCTACATGTCGGCTTGTGTGTTTGGTCGACTCGTCTGCGATCTGTTGCTCTGCTGGCGTCGCCGGCTGCAGCTGGGGGTTGCTGTGGCGTGCGGCTTCCATCTGGTCCTCACCTGCTGACCCGCTTTCTCCCGGGTTAGGCTGTGTTTCCACCCCTGGGCACCTGATTGTGTTTGGAACTGCAGCGCTTTGGACGCTCTGCTGTCTTGTCTTGTCTTCCCGTTGTTTGTTTGGGCCGCTCTCAACTAAACCTGTTGCGAATTGGGCAGGCTGTGTGCGCGGGGCATTACTCCTCTGGCCCCATCGAAGGGCATTTGGAAGCGGATGACAACGATTCGTTCCATTGTTTTCTTTTAGTTTTGTTTTGTGATTGAAGTTACTAATTTGTTTTATTTTTGTTTGTTTTACTAATTTCTTTTGCATTGCATGTTTTGTTTTATTTCTTTTGGAATAATTGAACTTGTCTGTCCTGTTTCCTTTTGTGTTCCTTTTGTTCCAGGGACCGAGTAGTGGGCCTGAATCCTCGTTTTTACAAAAATAAATGTTTTAAGGAAATTGTTAAATAAAATATTGTTCACTGCTCAGTCTGTGTTCGGGTGCATCTTATAACTTTTAAAAAGATCTCCACCTGCTGGTCACACTTGTTTACATTTTAAAAGAATGTGATGTTAGAAAAATATTTATACTTTGCACAATAGATAATGAACAGTATTAGCATAATAGCAGCAAAACAGGTTGCGTACTTGCTGAAAAGCTTTTTTTGCATGTTTTCACTAGAATGGTAATATCAACAATAACAAGTCAGAGAAAACATATTGGTAAAATCAAAAGATTACTCCAAATCTAAATCGGCCCGGGGTTCAAAAAATATTGGGCTTGATTATAACTGCGATTAGTTGTAATTGTAAACATGTTCCTGCAATTGTTTGTCCAGCCATAAACGGAAGCAGACCATCGTTAGGCTTTTAAATCTCACGGCCGGCTAATTGAACCGACTGCTAAGAACATTATGACTACATTTTAACCTTGAGCAGCCGACTTAAAGCCGGCAATATTTTGTTCCACTTCATTCAAGTACATAGATGTGACATCAGACTGGTTTTACTATTTTTGAGCAAACACAAAATGATAATGGGGTTAACATTTTGGACTTTATTTAGCAGCTTACATAAAGGATTAGCATGGCATGTATTCTTTAGTGCATATATATCAAACTAAAGGCCCGTGGGTCAAATCTGACCCGCCATAAATATTTAAATGTACTTACTTAGTAATAGATGTTTGGGTTATTCTTTCCCTTTTTTTTTGTTTTTGAATGATTGAGTTTATGTTTTGCTTGTGTTGCCTTTTTTACAATGGTTTTAGGTGTTATTTTCAGGGCTTTTGTCAGTGTGGATTGTATTTAAATGTGCTATATTACAGTCATATTCCATAATTTATTTGGACCTGCCAGTGTTGTGGTACTCGAAGTTGGTCTTGGTCTTAAGACCGGTCTTAAGACCA
>NW_006800253.1:25496-34447 GCF_000485575.1 Poecilia formosa | reverse complement strand
GGTCTCGATACACTCTGGTCTTGGTCTTGTCTTGGTCTCGGGTTGGGTGGTCTTGAACACAACACTGGGACCTGCTGATGAGGCTGGTTTGTTAGATTAAAACTACATTTGAAAACCACAACATTTAAGGAAGTTTTAAACACACTTTTCATTAAGCCCACATGTCTGTTTTAAAAATAAATTTTGATTATCGTGTTACTCATGAAAGTTAGACATAGCTCAGAAATATTTGCCGTATTTTTCGGGCTACAAGTCGCTACTTTCCCCACGCTTAGAATCATGCGGTCCATAGCCGGGTGCGGCTTTTCTGTTTATTTTTTCTTCAACCACTAGGGGGCTCTATAGCAGGAAGTGAATCATTGAAAGTCAAAATTGGAACGCAAAGAAGAAAGTGCTTATTTTCATTTAGAACAAGCACATGCTGGCAGCAGGCACGACGGAGAAATTTCTTCAAACTCATCCCCCCTCATCATGGAAACAACACAAAGAAGTTCATATGATGCAGCTTTTAGGTTTAGCTGCACGTACGTTTGGTGTGAACGAATCCACGGTTTGGCGTTGGAAACACAGGGCTTCGTCTTTAATAGCAGATTTATTATGAATTCAGTCCTTTGCTGCGCTCTTGTGAGAAACCGAGAGCGGCGAAGATACCAGCAGCTTATAGCCCGGTGTGGCTTATATATGTACGTTTCTAGTTAAAAAAAAAAAAATCTTTGTGGGCGCGGCTTATAGTGAGGTCCGGAAAATACAGTGGTTACATTTTGTTCTGAAATCATGCAGTAATGCAGAAGACGGGGACAGAGAAGGTGAATCAGAGAAAGATAATTTATTAGCTAATTAGAATAAAAATCTTTTGTGCAAGGAATCGTTCTGAAATTCAGATATCAGTTGTTTTGGTCCGTTACTTCAATCTAAATCCTGCATGCAGTGAAAACTTTCTTTTTTTTCTTCTGACCATTAGGTAAAAATATTTACCAATTGTTAAACTTCCTCATCTAATAATATTCTGTGAAAATGGAAAATGTTTTCCGTTCCCACATTTGAACGTTATTGAATTTGATACTCGGGTCAGCTTCTTGTTTTGTTGCCGATGTAAACAGAATAACTCTGGGTGTCTGATGGCTGTTGTGAGAATCAATAGGACATATGCAGAGAAAAATCTGATAACATTCTTCGAGGGTGAACGGGGAACATGTGGTCTGTTCAGATAAATTAGCCAAATGCCTCCTTGCTTTTGCTTGTGGTTAATTGACACAAATTAGTTGTGGATGGTTGTTGCCTTTCATTGGGGTCGGGTCAAAGGTGAGAGGTTGTTAATGAGTCTGTTCATTAAGTATCGGGGACTGCTCGGCTGTGCTGAACATGTTTCAGACTTGATGCTGTAAACATATTTAACAGGCTACCAGCACGTCGCCTCTCCGCTTCTTTTTTGTTGCTTGTGTGAGCTAAAATGTGGGTATAAAATAATGTTTTTATAAAATAATGTTTTGCAGAAGCGATTAAACGGTTTACAAAACTTTACAGTCTCTGTAGGGTAATATATGGTTAAACGCTTTCGCTTTAATTCGGCAGTTTCAGTTTTAAATGGTAATTCTTTGTTTATTGGTTGTGTTTTTTGTGCCATATAGTTTGTTTTTTTTTGTTCTACATCTTGCACATGTTTCTGCTCATGTGTTTGTAAGCTGAAAACTTGAAATGGTAGGACCCTCCCAACGACAGCTGACCTGTTTCCAATTGACCATGGCTCTGATGTCATCCATTTATTTGAGGGAAATTGAAAGAACTGAAAGAGGACAATTTCTTTTTTCAAATTTATTACAGAAATCTTGGAATAGCTTAAAGAGATATGTTGTTAGTTTAACATGGCAGCTTAGGGATGGACATTTATCCTATCACAGTTTCATTTTCATACCAGTCGACATCAGCATATGTCTGGATGTACAACAAATGACTATTTTTGGCGATTTTTTTTATTTTTTATTTTTTATGTTCCCTTGCACTATTAAGTGATCATTGTGTACAGATCCTCTGTGTAAACCATTTATTGTCGTAAAGTCAAGTTAATCTCAGTGGTCTCCCTGTTGAACTTTGGTCTGGTCATTATGTTTTTTGTAAAGAAGAACGTTTTCCTGTTTGCACACCTCCAATAAAACCTTTAGAGCCTCTTTCTGGGCTTATTGGCGTGTGTTTTTGCTGAATACCAGCCCCCTTTAGGTCCTGTGAAGAAATGTTTAATCTCTTTGGAAACTTATTTTAGTGTGTTGCTGTCTGCTGCTTTCAAGGTGAAATCGCTTGGACGACCAGACCTTGGCATTTTGTTAGTATTTTGTTTTTATGTCTTCCACTTGTAAACAGTTAAGTGTGGAAAATTTGGGGGATTTCTAATCCATTCCTCACAAAAACTACATTGCTTTATTGTCTCAGTTTTTACTACATAGATTTTTCAGTGTTATGACGCCGATAACAGCATAGACTATGTGAGAAATGCATGCAGGCTGTTTCATTTTTAAATGGTTATCTACATGAGGTTGTTCAACTTTTATGGTTTTAACTGTCCTGGTTTGGTAAAATAGCACTGACCTCAGTGTGTGAGGACTACCACTCTGCTCACTGATCTCTATCGATGAGAAGGTCACGCACCTTAGCTTCACTTCTGTAGGAATAACATCAAAGGTTCGTCCATGTCACAGTTAACCACATTTGGGGAGCTGCTGGTGACACAGTTTATGCTCCTCTTCTTCAGGTTGCCTTCCTCGCCGTGGTTGCATGCGACCGACACCTGCTTCAGCTACCTGCTGCATCCTGATGTTTATTTCTCACTTCTGTCTCCCTGTCGACGTGTAGTCCTCCGGCACGACTGTGATGGTGGACATAGCGGTGATGGGAGAGGCCCACGGACTGATCACGGACCTGCTGGCCGACCCCTCTCTGCCGTCCCACACCTGCACGTCGCTGCGGGCCGTCAGCAGCCTCCTAACCACCCAGCTCACCTTCCAGCCGCTCCACCGGCCGCGCCCCGTCCCCCTGCTCAACCCCTGCGATGCCTACACCTGCTCTGACTCAGAAGAGGGACCCGAGAAAGGGGAGAAGACGTCGATACACAAGGTGGGAGAATCTGTGAAAATTAATCATCCCCATGTTAGACTTTACTGAGAAGAACAGCGGTTCCCCCCTCCCCTTCCACCCTCCGAAGCCGCTGAAATAATTTATCAAACCGTTGAAAGGTCAAGACTGTTAATCAAGAGCACTCAAAGAGGTTTCATTTGGAAACACTCGAACTAATCCGTAGATGGCGATGCGGTCCACCTCATTTAGGTCAAACATCCCGTCCTGCTCTCCTCACACGTGTTAATCTCTTAGTCCCAGCTCTCAACTGGAAAGTGGTTTTTCCCTCCGACATCAAATGAAAGAACGCATTTCTTAAACAGTTAGGCGGAGAAAAAAAAATTAGAGCGCGTCTATTGCTCGGAGCAGCGTTCTCCCTTTCATAGCCGCAGCTGTGTCAACATGACAGATGTGCCAAGCCAGACAGTGTGTCTGAATGAGCGTATGTGAGAGGGAGTTGTGTAAGGGAGGCAACGCGCAGCTGGATGCATTTCTCAGAAGCTTCTGAAGAGGGATGGGTATGTGTCAACAGAACTTGACTCCCACTGCTATTATGCATCTGGCTCCTTATCTGGCGAAAGATACCCCCGGTCTTCGAGGCCGGCCTGCGGGCTTCGCGTCGAGCACGTCCGGTTTTGGCAGATGTCGTTTTGCGTCCTCTGGATCGTGTGTAAAAGCGTCAGAGTTGAACCGCACCTGGAATGACATGAAAACCTTGCAGTCATTTCGACATTCCCTCTCATAAAATGTCCAGCATTAACAGCTAAGGGAAAAAAATAAAATAAAATGACGTGAAGAGGGAACAGAATTTTGAAAAAAATGCTGTTTTTGTTTTAACTGGTTTGCCGTCCATTTGCGGCACAAGCTAATAATGGCTTTTACACTCACTTACTTCCAAATTAATTTTCTCTTTTTCTCTGCTACACAATAATTAAAGAGTAAAAGCATGTGGAGTATTTAAAAAGTAAATACTAACCTGAAAGACACTGTACATAAGAATATATGTAAGAGATTTTAAAATGTGCTACTTTTTACTTGAACAGTTGCAGAGATGAGTCTGTTTATAGACCAAACATCAGATTGCACTGACTTGTTTTGCTGCACTTTTGGCTGATGGCCATTTTTGTGTGCATCAGTGCTCGGCATGTGTGTGTTTTTGGATTATATCTTGGAGCATTCAACATAAACTACAGAGTCATCAGGAACATCAGCCCATCATGCCTTTTAAAAAATGTTGATTATGTATATTTAGGCTGGTCTCTCGTTCAAGTAAGCAGATAAAAACAAAGTTTCTGCAACTTTTTATATTGGAAATAAAACGTTGCATGCATTTCATAGGGACAAAGTAAAGCAGATTGTAAAGAGGAGGAAGATGTGTAGTTTTTGTTCTGTAAATGGGTTCTTCAGAGAACCTATTTACAGTTTTTTGGAGATAAATCAAGACTCTGCCAGCTTCGCACACATGTACACAGAAATTCATAGCCGTTCTTCTAGCTGAAGTTCAGATTGCAAAAGATCATGTGAGATCAGCAGTTTTCACGTCTCGTCTCTGACTGGGCTGTTCTAAAAGCATAAATCCTGCCACCGCCATGTTTCACCGTGGAGATGTTGTGTTTAGGGAGATGTGGAGCGTTTCGGCATTTTACATGAAGGCCAAAATGTCAAATTCTGGTCCCACCCGACCTGAGCATCATATCGTCCATGTATGGTCTGTTGCCCATGTGACAAGCCGTAAACAGGACTTGGTATTGCTTTCTTTCAGTCACAGGTTTCTTCTCGGTGCCCTTCACCAATCTGACCTTTAGCTTTGAGCACTAAAAGTTTCCCTGTCAGCAGAGAAAACTCGCTGAAACTAAAGCTCCTCCAGAGCTACGGCGGGTTTCCTCGGTGCTGCTCTGGTCCAAGCTCTCCTCGTTGGACAGCCGTATCTTGGGACGTTCACGTTAGTGATGTGCTATTTTTTAATTATTTTCAAATGATGCATCATTTTAGCAATGTTCTGTGAGATGCTCAGTGTTGGGACGTTGTTTTTATAGTGGAAAGCCGCTTTAAACCTCCCGTCGACTTCATCCCTGACCTGTCTGGCGTGTTCCTTAGGGGTATTAAAGTAATGGGCTCAAATAAAATCTAGGCCACACTTTTCCATTTTGAGTTTGCTCAAACCAAATTAATGCCATGCACTATTTTTCTACCACTTTACAACTATAGACATAAAATGCTAATGAAAATACATTAAAGTTTGTGGCGACAAAGTGCGTAAAAGTTCCAGGGGTACGACCACGTTTTGTGAAGGCGGTCTGGAACGACTGGAGCGGCTCGGCTCTCTGGTCGAATGTGAATGGACCCATTCAGAATCCGGGGGTGATCTTTACTAGGTCACCCTGCAGAGGACGAAGCATAGAGCCAGCCATGTTCAGTGCTGTTGCGCCAAACTGCTGCAGCGCAGCACCAAAACAGATGGAGGCATCACAAGGGCACACACACACACACACCTCTGGGAATCTGAGGGAAGAATGAGGCAGATGAAGACTGCGATGAAAAAACAAAAGGAAGAGACAGAGAGTGAGGAGCACACTAGCACAATCCATATGACGAAATTAATCTATGTGTAATGCAATATTGGCGATTTGGCTAATAATGAACCTCCAGGAGCTTTCCTGCCCCAGCTGTCTGTAAATACCCCCCCCCTGCTCCTCTCTGACCACAGTTTCTACGCTCTTTGAATGTCGTGGATATTTAGCTTTGGAATCATATTTCAGCATCATTCTAATGGTGATTTTTAATTTTTTTTAGCTTATCTACAGCTTCATTTATTTCATCTATGCGTCATGATCTAGCCCCATTTAGTTGATGTATTAGACATTAACTTCTCATACTTTTCCTAGGAGCTATTCCAGTCATGTTCATCCTGCTCTTTTAATCACTGCATGGTCCAACTTTCATTCATAGAGTTCAGTAGCGGCCTTTAGATTCTATTTTAATTGTTGATTGAGTCTGTAAAAGTTACCCTGTGTGTGCGTGTGTGTGTGGGTGTGTGTGCGTGTGTGTGTGCAGCGTCTCAGGCGGAGTCTCCACCCTGGCCTTCTGAGGAGGATTTCTTCCACGTGGACGACCACCACCTCAGCCACAGGACTGCCCACCATCGAGCCTGGGCCGGTTCGAAGGGACCGCAGCTCCAGCATCAAACCGTACCATGAAACACTCACATGCAGGTACCCAAAACAAAACCGATTACCTGATACTGTTTTGAGGAATCTAATGGCCCCGTCGTAGTGTTATGAGTTCGATCTTTTAAACATATGCTGGTTTGAGTAAATAATGAGTAAATAATGCTGTATCGACTGCAAGCGCCACAGATACAGAATCTAAGCAAGCGACTGACTGAGCTTTGGTGATGCATTCTGGTTTTATTGGGGATTCTTCGTTTTTTGGTTTCATCAGAGTTATGTTTTATTTTTTAGTCTATTTCTAAATCAAACAAAAGTTGAATCAAATTTCAAACGAGTGATGAAGCAATCCGAACCAACCTGGTCCTAGAGAAAGTATTTGCAAAGAAGTCCTGACGCATGAATGGCCCTTTGCAAGGTCATAGCACAGTACCTCAATCAGACTGACGTCCGGACTTGGACTAGGACACTCCAAAACCTTAATTTGAGCCATTCAGAGGTGGACTTGCAGGTTTGCTTGTGATCATTATGTTACTGGATAATAGAGCTTAATATTACAAACTAATGACTGGAGATTTTCCCCTCGGTATTTTCTGATATAAAGCAGAATTCAGGGCTCAATCAATTAGTGCAAATTTTCCGGGTCCTAACGTAGTGAACAGCCCCAGAACATCACATTACCACCGCCATGTTTGACTGTCAGCATGATGTTCTTTTTTTTTTAAATGATGTGCCTGTTTTACACCAGTCTGGAGAATGTCTTGCTCAAAGGTCAAAGGTCAATATGGTAAATGTTCTTGTGTTGCTTTTGTTCAGTGGAGCTTTTCTTCTTTGACCTCTCCGTAAATGTCATGTTTACTCAATCATCATGTTGATTGACCTTAACGCAGAACGGCAAGTGAGGCCTGTAGTGCTTTAGATTTTGTTTTGGGTTTTTCTTTGACCTTATAGGTGATTTGTTGATAGACTGGCAAATCCCACAAAGGTTCACCGCTGTTCCACGTTGTCACTGTCAGTGACTTTCTGAACTGTTTTTGGATTATCCTCACATTTGGATTGGAGCCGGATTTTTATATATATATATATATATATATATATATGTGTGTGTGTGTGTATTTTTTTACCTTTTTAAATGATTTCTGTTGTACAGGTCAGGTAATAATCAGACCTGGGTGTGACTCGTGAAACTGAGCTAAGAAAGTTAATCGGATAATTCATGGTTTTATTCATTCATGAATTACTTTTTCACTGGATCAGTTTTAAGTTGGACTGCAAAACGTCCCACTGGTATTCCAGAAGAGTCGTGTTACTGCTAGGCCTGATCTTCCAACTCCATTTCCTTTCAGCCCTTCTTTTTCAATGTCAACTTGTTTACCAATCCCAGATGCTGCTTTGGATGGAAAAAGTGGATATTCAATCTGTAATGCATTACGTTTTTTTTTGTTTTGTTTTTGTTTTTACAACAAAAGAACAAGTCAAAGAAATCAATAAACGTACTAATACACAAAAATGTTACAGTAGGTCCTGCTTTGTCTGTCTGACAATAGCTACCGCGGTTTTGATTTATGTTTATAAGGTTATTAGATTTATCCAACAGTGTGGCCACATTTATATCAAACTAAACCAGTGTGAGTGAACACTGATGGCACAGCAGTCTGGAAGAAGATGTGTGCGCAGCGAAAGCCGGAATGGAAATATGCCCCACAGGCAAACGCATTAACCTGAATAACTAAGATGCACATCAACTGTGAGCGCATTAATGCTGAAGACAGCATGGGACCAGGGTTACGCAGAAGTATGAAGGTTCAGGATGGGAGTGGTATAATGGACCAGGCCAGTGTTTGCCTGGGAGTTTTAGTCATTTTGGTGTAATTTTAGATAGTTGTACTGTACATCAGAGGACAACCTGGGGTCATGTGAGGCCTCATAAACATTTTGGTCCACATGAGACAAGTCTGGACTAGTGATGTGCAGTGACTTTCTATCTATGTTTTGCTTTAAATTACATTGATTCTTTGCTAAATAGATGTAGGTTTACATGTAATCTAGACGTAGTGGATATTAGGGAACAATTAAAGCACAGTTTGCTATAAAAAAAAACACATTGCAAGCTTTATATGTGCTTTACAACTTTGTTTGAACATGAGATACTGCAATGTCAGGTGGCACAAAATGGAGTTTCATAATGAAAGATACTGAAAGATTTTGACACTGCATGTAGAATACAGTTTATTATTGTACAGTGAAGATGAAAAGCCGACAACACTTTATTTGACAGGGTGTGCACAAGACTGACATGACATGAATAAGTTTTCATAAATGTTCACAACTGTTGTCATGTAAATAATGGTAAATAATGACACTTTTAACGCATAGTTGGCAATTTTAATGGACTTTTAATACAAGTTTTAACGAGTCTTTTCATTAAAAGTGTCATTATTGACTGAGCAATGCACAGTTGACACTTTTAATGTAATTTTGCATTAAAAGTGTCATTATTTACCAAATGACTGCATGACAACTGTCATAAACATTCAGTTTAAGATTCCTTCATGTTCATGAGAGGTTTTATGTCAGTCTTATGCACATCCCTTCAAATAAAGTGTTACCGAAAATCCTTGATAAGGGACAAAATGTCTTGATTTTATATATATATATATATATATATATATATATATA
>NW_006800253.1:9649-25486 GCF_000485575.1 Poecilia formosa | reverse complement strand
TATACATATATGTTGATGAAAGACAACAAGGTGCTGTTGTCTTTCATCAACAGCACCTTGTGTAGTTTCTCCCCTGTAAAGTTTTGGTCCCCGAAAATCTTCCAAGATCTGCAACAGTCTGCAAATACAGTCGCCTCTGCTGTAAAACACCGTTTTTGTGTTGATTTCTGTTGTGTCAAACAAGTAGGACAGTTTTATTTTTGCGTCATCCTTCTGAGAGAGACTGATTTTCAAAACGCTACATGGGAACTTTTGTTGAATAGATCATCTGGATCTGCAACTCAATTATTAATCTGCAGAAGGATTCCAGTAAGACACGTCTGATGTCGGCCTCAAAGAGACGGAGAAAAGCCTGCTGGGATCCAAACAACACAACTCCAGCTGATGATAACCTATATATTGCAATGTCTGCAAGAGTCCGCGTGCGTGTGTGAAGTCACACGAGTTCTCACTTTCTGGATTTAGAAGTTACTGTTTAACATTCCCCCCACCCCCAAAAAAACCCCCATTCATTATTTAGTGGGAGTCTTGTGAGGAGATATGAATCGGCTCGCCTGAGCTCTTACTGCTTCAATCACCAAACTTTTAGATATAAACTAATTTAGCTTTGGCAGAAACTGCCTGAAACTTAGCTATTGTTAAATCCTGGAACTGCACATGTAAAATGAGGCATGACTCTAATACTGCATGGCCTAGTTTAGAAACAAATGTTGGGTGGATAATTGTTAAAAAAGAAAGGACTACTTCAACCAGGCTTTCTTTTTTTTCTTTAGATTTGGAAATTACAAGGAAATACCATCCTAGGGGCATGCTGATCTGGCAGTATAAGGAAAGGAAAAGTAAAATAGGGCAGCATTTTACTGTAATAAATGCAGAGGATACATTAGGTATGGCGAAACATAATAAATATCTTAAAATAATTCACCCATGCTGCACAGCGAAGCCGACCAGTCTGTAGCTGTGTGTTCTGAAGTCGTCTTTCTTTGGAAATATTGCTTTCATCAAGTTAGTAAATGATTACAGACCTTGTCCTAACAATGAATTGTTCAAATAAAATGCATGGCTGTTTTTTTTTTTTTCTGGAATTAGCTGTAAACCATGTTGTTTTACAAAATAGACAGAATGACCTCCAAGACAAAGCTCTGGTAACTCGGGCTAGACTAAACTTTTAGTTGTCAGTTTTATCCACCAATCATGTGGTTTTCATTATGTGAACTCAAATTAAGCCAATTTAAAGGCCTGTGATCGTATTTAAGGATCTGCTAGAAAAGTTCTACTTGATTTTGCTTTTAATGCCACACTGCTGCAGGTTCAGGAAAAACAACAAAACAAACAAACAAACAAAAAAGAAACGTACGTGTGGTGACACACAGGTGGGATGAGATGGTGTTTGGCAACTTGGTTTTCTGTTTGTGTTTCATTTGGGGAAAAAAAAGGCTTTTGCTTTTAAAAAAATGTGATTGAATGAAATGACTGAAAATGTTCTGCTACTCAAGAAACTATCCTGCTTTGTCTCAACTTTTCTAAGACATTATATCACATTGGAATATGCAATTTACAGATAGTTTCTCTCTCTTTCTCTCCATTCAGGAACAATTTATCTAAGCTGCAGCTTTCTCACTTTTGTGGTGCCTGTTTTTGTGTTTCAGAGTTTTCTGTATCATATATTTGCAGTTGCAATTGTTATTCAGCCCCTCAGTGAGTAATTTGCATCCGACATTTGGAAATGGTAGAATGGAAATATAACTTGCGCGCCAAGCCCCCAGAACCTTAAAAATCCATCTTAAAGAGGCAATTACTGATTAATCATCAGATTGTTGCCTGGAGTTTGGAAATCAGATGTCAAGAAAAAAAAAAATCAGGCATAGATTGTACATGTGATTTTTTTTTTTTTTTTTTTTTTTTTTTAGGGTTATGATTTAATACATTTTCCCAGCAACTATAAAGCCGGAGTTGGTCATAATTCTTTACATTTACTGCTGGTAAAAGAATTGCTTAAACAAAGCAACATTACAGCCCAGATTAAGAGTTGACAGAGTCTCCATTGCTCCAATAAGCGAGTCCTCAGGATGGGTCCACTGGGTTTCATCTGACGTCATTTTGTTTACTGGGTTGTTTTCTACACTCCCTCCTTTTTCTCAAGAGTCTTCAGCCCTAAAAAAAAGAAAAAAATAACTGTGTGGGCTGCTTCTGTCGGTGACTTGTTTGGCTCTGTTTGCGCACCGACAGCGTGATACTCAAGCAACATCTGTAAATGCAGGCACACCGAGCCGACTCTGTACACAAAGCTGGGTCCCCTGGACTCAAACAGTCGCTCAGCCCAGCAGAGGGCCTCAGCTATACCCACTTATGGTGGTGAGAGTGTAAACAAACACCTGGGCTTTTCCCCCAGTCACCACAACCCCGCAATTAAACACACACGCGCACACACACACACACACACACACACGTGCCTGGATGAACTGTCGCAGCTGCTACTTCTGGCGCAGGTTATGGAGCATTTCAAGTGTACCGAGTGACTCTTGGTTTGGTTTACTGAAGTCTCTTGTCAGCTGCTCTTTAGCTGATTTTCAGCCGTCTGGATGTTCGAAAATGAAAAAGAAAAAAAAAGATGGTTCAGTGTTAAAATAAACTGCTGTTAAACATGTCCAGTGCCTTCTGAAAACAGCTTGTTCCTGACGACTGATTAATCGACAACATGAAAAAAAATTAAAAATAAAAGTTCTCGAGTTAAGCTTTTACACGACAATGGAAAGAGTCGGTATAATTTCTTTTCTTACTTATGTACAGCCTTTTTTGTCTTTTCTTTTTTCAATTCGTCTGGCCAAGAAATTTGTTCTATATAAATCTCTTTAGAGATCAAACGGAGCAAAGGAATAATCTGTCCTCATGTGTCCTCAGAGAGAAAACATGGACGAGGAGAACACATGAAGGGGAGGTTTGGAGGAAAAAAGAAAAATGAACACATGGTTTCAATTCCCCCCGTTCTCTACTCCTCATCAAATCTGCGCGATCTTAATTAGGACATTAAGCGTCTCCTTTCCTGCACACTTTTTTCCATCCTGTCAGCCTTTAGTGACGTGCAGGAACAACACCGACTTCAAAAGCTGCAACATCGGCTTGTTATCGGACAGTGCTTGTTAAAAAGGGAGCGAGCGATACCTTCCATTTGCCTCGGTCTGAGCCACGGCGCTGTTATCTCCTTCACGTCATCTAGCTCAAGAGTAGGTAGATTACTGGAAGCAGAAATAATGGCTGCTGTGTTTATCGTGGCTTGGACAATGTCCGTTTGGGCTCTGAACCAAAGATAATCTGTCAACCTGCTGCGAGGAAGGCAGCCTGAAATCTGGGAGTAAAATGCAGCAGAAGAGGGAGCAAACAGAGGCCAGCTGGAGTTTACAGTTGGAGTGTGCAGCCAAAAACTTTTACGTCTAAAAAAAATCCCAATTAGAGCAAGAAGCAAATTAACACATAGTTTTCTTGAAAATAAAGTGAATGGGTTGAAACCATGGCAAAGAATAAATAGTTTTTTTTTTTGTTTTGTTTTTTTTGCGGTCTGACTTGGACAAAGTTCATTGGAGATGAACCTAAAGTTTTTTTTATTCTTTTGCTGTAGGTCAACTAGGACTGACATTATTATTTATATTTGCTAAAAGATAGAATAATGAGCGAGAGACTTGTGTTTTTATGCAGTTTATAATTATCTTTTACATTTACTAACATAGATAAGCCTTTAAGTTGGCAAAAATGATGACGCAAAGCATCTAATTCACAACCGGAAGCACACCTGTATTTTAGAGAACAACACAAGCCCCTTTACTTCCTCTTATCAAATAAAGCAAAAAGAAATCAGTCATGATATCAGGAGAATATTTGACCACCAGAAATCTGGTTCGTTCTGGGGTGCCATTTCCAAATGGCTTAAAGTTCGACGTTCGTCTGTTCTGGGTCGTGACGTTCTTGGTGCTAGAGATCAACCTGTTGCGGTACAAAACATGCAAATCATCCTCTGTACAAAACCAAAAGCCCCTGTGAAAATTCTGTCGAAAGCTTTTAAGAAAGTAACATTTTACACTGAAACGAATCAACGTGTGTTGAAAGGCCACAAAAAGCCGTTTCATTAAAAAAAAAAAGAAAAATGCAATTCTAATTTAGAAATGCGAATGTAATTTTTGGAGATGAGTCCTTTTTGTGTGGTGAAACTAAAATGTAGGTGTTTGGCTATGATGACTATTGTTACATGTGGAGGAAACAGCAGGTCGAACGGCATCATCCAAGATGTTCTGTACAAAGGCAGCGACATCATGCTGCTGGAGAGACAATTCCTAAAAAAAAGTTGGCATCGTGTGGAAATACTGTAGCAACTCCTTAAGACGTCAACCACCAAGTTAAAGCTTAAACTCATCAAGCCAGTTACCTTATTCTGGCACTAAGCTGTTAGAAATTATTTTGGTGATCTTACTTGACGTATAAAAGGGAAAGTTTGTTTGATTTAAAGTTAGACAGTGTGGGGGGGAGATGTGTGCAGATTTACAGGTGAATGTCGAGCGTCTGCGTTGTAAATTGCGAAGCAACACATTCCTTCATCCATTTACATTCTCCCCATAAACACATTCTTACGCAGCAGATAAATGTTATTTCTTTCGGCTTATGCATACTGGAATGCGTATTATGTTTTTACAGTGTTTGCAGACGTCCCACTGAGACAGTTAAATTACTGTAACTGCGGCTCCTACCCCTGCAACTGCTCCGGTTTTTCAGCGATAAAAGCAGAGAGACTTGACACTTGACTGACGGACTGTGCGAATGAGAACAGCCCAGCCTCCTTATTTACATTTTGTGCTGGAGGCTCGGTGTCAGAACTCAAGGTTGTTCTGCTGCATTAGCAGAACGCCAAAAGGTGTCTGCCAGTTCTTCAGCTTTCATTAAAGCTAAACCTTTTAGGCCAAACGCTCTGCGGCCGACGCAGACTCTTGCTCCCCTGACAATAACGTTCTAACTGTTCACCCGCCAAACTATCTAACTATTTTATATTCCACACCTGCGATGTATTAGACGCAGCGGTCCGGCCTGACCGCGCAAACACGACAGTGCGCTCCTTGTTGGAGCCCCGGGTCCATTATAGTGGGTGGGTTTGGCCCGAAAGCGTTCCAGAAACACTTTATCAGAAGGAGATAGAAACACTGCAGGCCTTTGTGCTCCCCGTGACACAACACTCTGACGGCAGGCATTTCCTCAGCTCAGGAGGAAGGTTTTACAACATTTAGGGCGAGGTATTTTAATTGAAACCACCTACGGCCTGACGGTAGCCTCAGCAGAGACACATGGAAACCCGTCGAGGCTCCCTACGGTGTCAACATCCCTCTTTCAAAACGCGTGACGCTTGATTTATGTTTTAACTCGGCGCTTGTGACGGTTTTCATCTGTCTGCGAGTTCGTGGCTTCGCAGTAGGTTGCTCATGTGGCTGAAGTCGCTCTGCCGTAAATCACAAATAGAGCGGGCACGTCTGCTAATGAGTCGCTCATAACAAAGCCAGCACCGGCGAAGGCTTGAGATTTGTTTGGCTGTTTATTCTCGTCGTTGTTTGTGTTAATGCCCGCATTAATTACGCTTATTAATTGGTGTTTTCTTGGAGCATCTGTAAATGTTGAGTCGGACAGCGGTGCTGGAATCCCAATTAGTTTACTTGACAGCGGTTGGTTATCAAAGCCTGACTACTGAGTGGTGTCGTTTTTGCTCTTTTGGCTCAGCCACAGACAGCCAGATGTAACGTGCTCTACTACCACTGATCCATTTTGTTTTGTTGTTAATTTGATATTTAAACATTTACATCAAAACCTCTTATTATGGTATTCATTACATCAAGTTTTATTTTACTCAGTGTTGTAAAATTTTTCCTCTATGCTCTCAGTCACAGTGCATTGCGAAAGTATTCAAAGTTTACTTTACAACAGCTATCCTCTTAAACTACCAATTTCAATTTATTTTGTTGGGATTTTATGCAATAAAACAGCATAAAATGATTGTAAAGTAGAAAGAAAATGAAATGGTTTTCAAGAAATGTTACCATTAAGATTTAGCATGTACTTAGTCCTCTTTGGGTTGATAATGCAAAATAAGATCCAGTTTGGTAAATGTAACTGTTGTGTGCATGTTATGAGAAATTTTGGGGAACTAGCAAACTAAAAACATGAACACTAAGTAGCACACCAAGAAGATCAGGGATAAATCTGTGGAGAACAATATGCTTCCTGTACTTCTGCAGAGACAAGGAGAGAAAACAATTTCTGCTGCAAAAAAAAAAAAAAACTTTAGATTTTGCCTGGTGTTCACCATTCAGCATTCAGCAACCTCAAAAAATACAGCCCGAGCTGAAATAGAAATGTTTGTGTACAAGGGAATAATCATGTGAAAACAGCCATGTCAAATTATACGCCTAAGTCCAATTCAAACACTATTGCAAAACTTAATTGTTCTAGGAGAGCTTGAACTAATGCGGTAACAAGAACAGCCAAAACCTGCAGTCTTCAGATGTGCAAAGCTGCTTGGGCCGGACCCAAAAGATCAGACCCAAATGTTACCAAAGAAGTAGTGACTCAGTGAGGCTAAATTCAAATACATGACACATTTCCAGACTTTTTATTGTAAAAAAAAAAAAGAAAAACTTTGGAAAACAACCATCATTTTCTTTCCACTTTGGCCATATTCACTAAAGAAGTTCACAGATAGTAGCTAAACCTCTGTTGTACTAGTAGTAGAGAAATTAAAGATTTGTTTGCATGTGTGTAAACTGTTTTCTGCAGCTGTGGGAGGCCGTACATCAGACTGACCCATGGAGAGGGCTCTATAGATAAGGGAGACAGGACACCTCGAACAGGTAGGGGCAAAACGGAGCGGTGCATCTTTCCTGTGTCAGATAAAGGACATGCAGGCATTTTTACAATTGTGGAAAACCCAAGCACATTCCTTTTGTTGCTTTTGCTGTATGAGAAAATGCACCTTCATTTCTGACATCTGCAAAGATTCATGTTTCTGTATGAATTATTTTCTTTAACTTTTAATTTTTGATAACGAGAGAGGCATTTCAAGCCATTTGAATTCTTCAAATCTAAGAGATTTTAAATAAAGGGACTTCCTGCTTTATTGGTTTAAAGTAAAAAAAAATAAACTGCACAAGATGCTCAATATAAACACTACCAGGAATAGTAGTCAATAGAAAATGACTTGGATCTGTCTGAGTGCATATTAAGAGTAAATCCCCATTAAAATGTATTAGAGAAATACTAATGTGTTTTAATCTTTCAATTAAATTAAGTGAACACTTTACTAAACAATAGTCTAGTCCAGTGTGGATATGAATGCAGTTCATTTAGCTTTATTTACTTTCATGGCTCTAGTCCACAACAAATGTCATCTCAAAGCACAAGACAAGCAGATCCAATAGGATCAAGCTCAGTTTAAATCAGATTTATTCAAATAAAGTTGAATTATCCAGTTCAGATTAGATGCAGACCAATTCAGGCCAGCTCGGCTGATTACGTAAAGCCAGCTGACAAACGGAGATCTCTGTGAGGAAGGTGAGCCGATTACAGCGAGTCACGGATTCTGCAGCAGTCCGACGTCTCTTTGTTTTTCTGTATTGACAGAGGACCCTGTAGTTGTGTCATCAGACTATGACAGCACCCACGAAGCCAACCACAGTGACAGCAGTGATGTAGCACAAACGGAGGAGGACACAGAAAAGGGGAAAAAACCCTCCCAGAACGTCATCCTCCATGCACTAATACCTCCTGAGGTGAGTCGAGGCTCACGCGTTCAAAAACATCTCTTTAATGTCAGAGTAGGACGCCGTACGATGCGGAAACGTAGTGACAAAAAAAAAAAAAAGTCTGCACACCCCCTGTAAAAATGGCAGCTAAAAAAAGTGATGTTGATTTTAAGAGCTCCTTAAGTCCTCTTACAAACTTTTACAAACGTCTTCTTCCTTCTGAAGAACGGCATCGCCATCCGCCGCCATCTTTTACGATGGATGTGGTGAAGTTTTGGTGATGCGCTGTGGCCACATGTTCCCGTTTGGTTTCATTAGACCATGAAATTGTCTTCCGTTTGGCTTGGGGGTATTTCTGCCGGATCTGTAAGTTCTTTTGAGAGGAAAGGGGGTTTTCTATCTGTCAACACGACTCCTGGAAATTACAGCAGACTGATGTAACCAGTAAACAGGAGCAACCAGAAAATCCTGCAGTTTCTTCCATTCAGTCAGAGTCTTGAAGGTTTCCCCAACGTCAGATTATGTTTCGTCTACAAACGATAGAGAAAAGTCCAGCTGTATAAAAGTAATATATGTCCTCCGATTATTGATAGACATGAAATGATGTGAATTGTTGCTTTGTACAGTGAGAGATTTTTGATTTTTTTTCTTTTTTAAAAGTAGTTTCCTTTTATTAGACGTTTGTTTTTATTTATACACTGAAGTTGGTAAAAAAAAAAAAAATCAGTAAATATTTCAATTTTCCAACATTTAACAACACAACATAAATGTGCATACTTTTTCCACATCCAGTGTACATGCATATGGTTTGTGCCATTGAGAAATGTATTCTTTAAAACATCTTCATCATGTGTTTTTTGTACAGGACAAGCCCATTCTGGCACAAGAGCCATTAGTAATGGAAGACCTGGAGCCTTTAATGAGTCAATTAAATAATTGGAACTTTCCTATTTTCACTCTAATGGAGAAGACAAATGGAAAATGTGGGAGGATCCTTAGTCAGGTGAGAACATTTAAAAAAAAAAAAAAACAACACGAAGAAGTAAGATCTGAGACGACTTACTGCAATCCTCACTTCTTATTAAGGATATCAAACGAAAATCCAACACACTTAAAGACTTTATTCTCTTCTTCAAGAAGCAACAACTGTTAAATCACCACCACAGTTTTACTCCTCCAGTGTTTCTGACTCGGAATCAAAAAGAAGAACATTTAAGACAAATGAAAAACACGGCCTCATTAATAAATAAGAACATGTTTATAGGATATCAGATGAACACTAAATCCCCCAGATCCACAGTTGTTGTTCTCTCACCATGATGTACGAGGAGAGAACGTCTTTCTCCAAATGAACAACCGTCTGCCAGGTGCTTCAGACTTGGCTTGGGGTTTGTCATTAAAAGCTGTGTGTCTGGGATCACTCTGAAGGAGTCTGCATAATGCAAAGGTCTCTGGGTGATTTGTAAGGAAGAGAACAACAATCTTCTTCATAAGGAAACTTTGCTGAACAACATTTTAGGAGAAGCTATGCGTTTTTTTAAGAGCCAGCCTGACTGGTGCGCTGCAGTAAATGTGTATTCCTCTTAGCAATCCACAAAGCTGGGAGTGTGATTATATTTTTATATTTGACTGTTTTTGGCCCAAAGGTTCCTAGGAGCGAAAACTACCATGAGATAACGACCAAAAACTCAAAAATAATAATAATAATAATAAAAAACATCATTACTTCCTGATGTTCCAGCTGAATACTTTGTAGAAAACAATAGAATAGCAAACATCTTTATTTTTCACCAGAGATTAAAAAAACTGTCGTTGAGATAAAGTACAGATTAACAACTATTTATAAAAGGGTTATGACCAAAAAAGGAAAAATGTAAGGTTACAAAAGTGAGACAAAGTAGCATAAGACAGATAAATGAAGTGAGTCATGTAGTGGTTCGCAGCCATTCAGCTGGATGACACAATTAACTTCCATGGGATTTTAGCAGATATTGTAATAAACTGTATTTGTCTGATGGTGGTTTTCACAGGACATGTTGTGTTGCAGGTGTCTTACAGGCTCTTTGAGGACACTGGCTTGTTTGAGACCTTTAAGATCCCCGTTAAAGAGTTCATGAACTACTTCCACGCTCTGGAGAGCGGCTACAGAGACATACCATGTAAGTTTAAATGCCTCTCATCCGGTCGCGGTTTCACTCGCACCGTTTTCCTGTCAGCCTTTGTTGCAGCTGTAAGAAACAAATCAGCCACTAGATGCAAATGCACTTCTTCCAGTTTTTGCTCATTCTAACGGTGTACAGTACAATGCCAGGATTTGCCTTTACGTTGCTGTGAGAAACCTGAACGGCTCAACAGTGCGCCCTGGTGGAAAAGCGATTTAATTTGGAAAAAGTGTGCTTTGTCCTCTGGATCAGATCACAACAGGATCCACGCCACAGATGTGCTTCATGCGGTCTGGTACCTCACCACGCAGCCTGTGCCCGGTCTACCCAGCCTCATTAACGACCACAGTTCAGCCAGTGACTCAGGTACGCACCATTTATTTTATCAGTACCTATAAGTGCAAAAAAAATAAATAAATAAAAAGGAGATGAGCTTTCTTTCTTTTTTTTTTAAATTTAATTATAAGTTTTTTGTTGGATAAGAAATTTCGGGTATGAAAGGTTTCTCGGAGGGTTGTTCCATGTGCCTTGATCCTCCCTGTAAGCCATCTCATCAGTGTGAGAACATCCAGCTTTCGTCAAGCTTTTGGCTCATGTTTTTCTGCATGAAACTCTATTTGAAGTCTAGGACAGCATGAAATTGCTAGCAAATTAAGAGTTCCCTCTCACCAATCTTTCAAAACCTTGTTTGTATGCCTAACCAGGACCATCCCTTTGATCCACACATAAGTCGATTAAAACATCCGTGTGTGTGTGTGTATCTGGGTGCATGCGCTCCGGCGTGCATTACTGGCACCTATAGATGAACCTAAAGTGTTGAGTGTAAATTCTGCAGTCCTGATCTGAAATCCCCTCGCTTTGTCTCTTCCCTGTGGTTAGACTCTGACTCTGGGATAACACACAGTCACATGGGCTTCCTGGTTTCAAAGACCTACACTGTGTCAGAAGACGGATACGGCTGTCTGTCTGGCCTCATCCCCGCTCTGGAGCTGATGGCGCTTTACGTAGCTGCTGCGATGCACGACTACGATCATCCTGGGAGAACAAATGCTTTCCTCGTGGCCACCAGCGCCCCTCAGGTACTTTGTTCCCGAAGTCCTCCAGAACCACTCTCTCATTTGAGTCGGGAAACGTAGAGATTTGCCTGTCTGCCTTTTCTGATGTCTTCGTTATCGGAAAAGTCAGACAGACGTCGTCGCCGGTGAGCTGTAGAGAACAGCAGCTCTTCACACCGTTATAAAAACAGGGCAAGAGAAGCTGCGAGCGTAAAAGTGTGCAGATTTCCTGGAGCGTCCGCCTGTCCTTGCAGTTGTTTCATGTTGTTTTTCGGAACAGCCTGTTTTCCTTTCTAAGAACCTTTCAGTTGCTGCTGACATGAGTTTTGGCTGTCCCCAAATAATTCACCTCTTTAACATATTTTACTGTTTATTTTTTATTGCCTCATAGCCTCTCCTGCCTAAAACTGATTACATCACTCCCTCCGCTGTTCTACTTTCCTCAGTTTGTGCAGCTAATTTAAGCCTAGAGCCACATCTTTAAAACAAAATTAAATCCACAGTTTACAGCAAACACCAAAACATGGGGCAATTTAGTTACATAATACATATTTATAGCGTTGTAACTTTCAAGTAACAGTGTCTTAAACGATCCGAAACTCCACTCACCTCTCTGTAAATCCTGATGTAAAAATCTCACCAGGTTTTCTAAGAACTACAAACTGAATCAATGTTTAACTAACTGCTGTGTCAACATTCTCGATAGCAGGGCAATAAAAATGTGACATAAAGACGTAGATTAAAAGAAGCAGATATTAGCCTGATTTAGAAATAATTTTATCTCTTTATTGTGTTTTGATTTACCTCCGGTTCGCTCACTTCCTTTGGTTTTTCAGGGACTTAAAAAGTATTTAAGTGATTTGAATTGAGGCCTCAAAACATCTTAGATGGACCCGCTTTTGAGATTAAGGTTTAAAAGGTCTTAAATGTGTACACTTGCTCATTTATTTCCTCTTCCAAGAAAGAGTTTTTCTTTGTTTTTGAGAAATCCTTTGGAAACATTCGTTTGTTCCACGTTAACCATTACAGACCATGTAGCCCAGTAGCCAGTCCTGCTGGGGGGGAATTTAAAGCCTGACGTTGTGAAAACCTAAAACAATGTTCGCCCCAAAATGTCCTTATTAAAGACTTTGTCTATTTCCTGCCAGTAGTTATGCAGCTTTAGTTTAACCCCTTTTTTTGTGAAATTCTTCCTACTTCTGCAACTTTAACAATATTAACAATCTCATTTATTCTACAGTGTGAGTAATAAAATAAATGTATCCGTTTACAAAAGGTGGTTTTTATATGAACAACTCTACTCGGAAGCCAAAAAAACAACAACTAAAGAACAAATTCTGTGATCTATAAAGCAAACAATTTGATCAGGTTTTCCAAGACATATAAAAAGGATCAGCGCTTTTAACTCACCGCTGGATCTGCTTTCGTGACGTTAGGACAGTAAAACCTCTTGTGAAAGCAAATGAGTCAAAAAGTTTGATGGGTGAAGTTCCAGGAAAAAGCAGCTCCCGTAATGGGCAACGCTTTGATCTAATCGAGCCCCGGATAGCAGAAAACACGTTTAACCCCTCATCTCTCGAGGCCTCACATTTGGTTCCAGGAGATTTTAGCGGAACAATGTTAAAGTCTTGCTTGCACTCGCTCATGCAGAGAGTTTGGCTGTTTGCAGGCAGTGCTCTACAACGATCGCTCGGTCCTGGAGAACCACCACGCCGCCTCCGCCTGGAACCTCTTCATGTCACACCCGGACTACAACTTCCTGGTCAACCTGGACCACGTGGAGTTCAAACGCTTCAGGTTCCTGGTCATCGAGGCCATCCTAGCAACGGACCTCAAGAAGCACTTTGACTTCCTGGCTGAGTTCAATGCCAAGGTACTGCGAAAGACGGACTCTTAAATGGTTTACATGAAGTATAACATGGAATGGAATATGTATTATTTTTGGAAGTGGTCTGTGAAGAGAGGAAACTATTAAACGTTTCTAACATTTCACATGCTGCTTATTAAATTCTGTATTTTTAGATGTGAGAAAAGCTGACCGGCCTTTTATTGTTCCCTCAATAGGTGGGCGATGATCCGTCAACGGGTATTGACTGGTCTAATGAGAACGACAGGTTACTGGTGTGCCAGATGTGCATTAAGCTGGCAGACATCAACGGGCCTTTAAAGTGCAAGGATCTGCATCTGCAGTGGACTGAGGGCATTGTCAACGAGTTCTACGAACAGGTGGGCCAATTCTCTGCAAGGCTGCCATGTTTGTGGCAATGAAGCAATAAAAACGCCCCTGCAGCACCATGCAGCACAGCGCCGTATTGCAAAATCGGTCTTCAATTTATTTTATTTGAGTTTTTAAGTGATAGATCAACAAAAAGTATTGCTTTTTTTATGTTCACAAACAGATAACCTGACCAGATACAGGCAGAAGGAACACTTTACTATTATTTTTTTCTTTAAACAAGAAAACACAACAAAAAACCACAGAAACTAATACTTGCAGTAGGTAATGTAAATATGATTTATGTCACAGCACGATAAAGTACTTCCAATACCAAATGACAGCAGGTGGTGATGGAATAACAAAGCTTGTGCATAAACAAGATGCTTGACTTTAACATTTTAGTGCCATCTGCTCTTAGGGCACCCAAATGGCTAGCAACGGCCCTGGATGCAAATTATATTGTTGCTTCAAAGAGCAATTTTTTTTTTGTTCACCCTTTTTGACAGTTCTTTTTTTTTTCTCCGGATTTTTAGCTGTAAGCTTGACGACTCAAACTGTAGGAGTGTTGCATAATTATCTGTACAGTAACTGTGGCCTCATTCTGAATGGAGCTGCAGTAACAAACGTAACCTAGTTATGAGCACAGCTTATTTCCACTCACAATTGTTTGTTAGGATGGCATGCACTCTTGGCACTGAATTCCTCCCGTCTCTCTTAATTGACAGAGACAAAAGCTTTGAATGTTTCCAGGGGGAAGTGACGCACAAAGGTTTTCTCTTCAAGGCACTTGACAGAGGCGGCTACTCGACCCGAGTGCACTTCACAGTCTCCAGCATTATAAACCGATAGCAACTCACTTCCTTCCCCAAAATGTGACACCAACTTTACCAGCTTATTTATTTCTTTCCCAGGCCTACCTTATCAGTTAAAGTGTCATTAATCAAGAGCTCTATTAGCTTCCTGAAGGTGTTTTAAAGTTTCTCTCGCCCCATGCTGTCCTGTCCTTGTGCCCGAGCATGTCAGCATTTCATACACTTAAAAATCTGAAAGTGGAGCTGCAGTGAGTCCCTGCGGGTCTCCTGTGCAGAGACAGTTTGTCCTTGACTCAGGTGACCGTTGCTCAGGTCTTTTGCTGCATGACCCTTCACTGTTCACCTGCTTTCCTGTCTGATTATAAAATAAAAGCCACAAAAGTAAGAAAAATATCCAAAGATAGGGTATTTTACTCTTCATGTAATCATCCATCGTAGGTCAGTCCTTCACCTGATATCTCATTGATAAAATTTGCATCTTGCAATCTGTGTTATTATTTTTTTTAAGGATTACATAAATAATACAAAGAATCTTGAAAATCCATTACATTTGTGACAGACTAGTCTCTTAGCATCCCACTGAAAAATGGTTCTTTGCTAAATTTTCTACTGTTTTATTGGCATTAACTGGTTCATTTGTTGATCATTTATCCTGTTTTTATTTTGATATGAAACAGTCATAAACTGAATCTCATTCTGCCAGACCGTGAATAAACTAATCCAAAGGTGACAAGAGAGGAAAACCAGAAAACCTTAAAGGAGATGTTTTCACTTCTGTCTCTATAGATGTCATGGAAATCACACTTTTTAAATTAATTTCAGAGATATTTGAATTGTAAAAGTACAAAAAAAAATCTACAAGTTGCTTATATTTATTGTTCAGTAGAAGTAACTACTTGTATGTGATATTCAGTCATATTCATTAAATTAGGATCTGCAGATGAGGCCCATTTGTCAGATTAAATGACAAGCAGGTATCAGACATACTTTTCATTAAGCTCACGTTTCTGTATTGAATATGTTTTCTTAGTTATATAAGAAAACATAATAATCTAAATTTAAATGTCATGTTTTCATTGCCCTGAAGCGGAAATATCATCCTAATTAACAGAAAAAAAGACTTTTAAACGCCCCTCTGTATTCTCCGAAAGAAAGGAACTTAATCAGTAATATTATATTTTATTGAATGGGTCTGTAGATGACCAATCAGAATTGGGTAATGCTGTAAATCAGCTCTTGTTCGTCCTTTTAGTTTGTGTCATTTTGTGTTAATGGCTCACGCTGTATGTAGGGCGATGAGGAGTCCAGCCTGGGGCTTCCTGTCAGCCCCTTCATGGACCGAGCAGCGCCGCAGCTGGCCAAGCTTCAGGAATCGTTCATCACGCACATCGTCGGACCGCTCTGCAACTCCTACGACTCGGCTGGCCTCATACCTGGTCGGTGGGTGGAGCCAGAGCCTGAGGAGGAGGAGCCAGAGATCGCCGAAAGCGAGGAGGCGGACGAAGACGGATCCACCTGCTCTGATGCATCGCGTGAGTACGAGGGTCCAAACCAGAGTGAAAACAAGACTAGAACCCTAAAACCTTTTTTTTTTTAGAAAACCATTCTCTCTGTATGCAAATTAACTCCTTTCAAGGAGCCAATTTTTGTTCTTTACCTTCAGATTTATTTATCCAGCACAATTGATATTTATTCAACCAATCTCTGCAAACAAAACCTGCTTCGATAATTTGTAAAAAAAAAAAAAAAGTATTTAATGCAGAGGTTCCCAAACTGTGGGGCGCGCCCCCTAGCGGGGGCGCCGTGCAGGGGAGGGGGTGC
>NW_006800253.1:0-9143 GCF_000485575.1 Poecilia formosa | reverse complement strand
TCAACCAGACAGCCATTTGTAATCCCTAGGGGGGGGCGCAGAAAAAGTTTGGAAACCACTGGGGGGCGCAGAAGAAAAAGTTTGGGAACCACTGATTTAATATAACTTTAGTTATAATCCACCCTCTTTCATTCTGCGAAGATTTAAAGATCCTGATAACTCAATATTTATTCCCAGAAGATAGCTGTAATTTTCAACGAGCAGAAAACACAGAAGGCCTTGACTTGACCTACATCCATCAGGTAGCTAAGTGTAATTTACTAGATATAAAATCACTCCTCTATGCAACACGCATTGTTTGGATTTTCATTTGTTACTAGAGATTCATCTGAGTCAGCACATCCAGCTGCACTGCACTTCATTATGCTCCCATTTTGCTCCTGCTGAACATGTTTTCATTTTTTATGTCTTATCTTTTGTATTTTTAGAGATAAACTAAAAAAATATTAAGAAATGAGGAAGAAATATGTATGTTCTTCTAGTAGTGCATTTTAGTGCCTGGATGTCTCACTAAAAATTGCTTCTCTAACTAAAATTTCTTATGTGTGCATGTTCTTAAAAATAAGAGCCTTTCTTAATAAATATTTTATAGGTCAGAGTTATGTAACATACAACTCAAATTTTTTTCATTTTAAAAGTCTTACAGTAAATCTCTGTTTCACTGAATAATGGCTAACATTAGTTAGTTACTAAGGAAACCAAGAAACCTGGCAAAAGATGATTTTCACCATGATCTCCACAGACATTACAGAAACATTAACTAAGCTCATTTAAGGCCTTAAGAGAGTTTTAGATCTAAGTTGTTAGAGATTTCTTTAAGAGAAACAAACACATCTCTCAAAAATGCAGAACTAAAAGTCAGGGGGAAAAAATGCAAAGTTTGATAAAAGACAATTAACCAGCCTAGCTCCATAAATATCAGATAATTATTGCCAAAGATCTCTTTAGAAAATTAGAAGAAACTAATAAAAAAAGAAGAAATGGATCACTCTCATCTTTTGTACTGTATCCTGTTTAGAAATACTTGATTGTTAAATGTGTAGCACACTTACGGTTACAGCAGGGAAGGGCAGCAAACTGTGTCCGCTTTACGGCACAAAGCCAGAACTTTTTTCACATTTTGCTTCAAGGTATTTTTTAAAATATCTTTTTAAAAAGATTTATGAGATAGATCAGAACAATGGAGTTTACGATTACAAAATGGAAAAAAACATGTTTTCCTTTTTCTTTTTTTTTCTTTTTTTTTTTGCAGATGCTGGTCTGAGAAAAGTTGCCTGGAAATTTATTCACACAATCTCCTAGCTGATAAGTTGCAGGACGACATATTTCAGCAACTGTTGCTGCAATCTGGGCTGGACCTTAGAAAGGCTCTAAGAAACAGTAGCTTTGATTTTCAAAGATTGAAAAAAAAAAGAAAAGAAAACATTGTACTTTATTTATAACTCACTCACAAAATTAGATGAGTTGTATTTTAGGATTTTTATAGATATAAAAATATAAAAAAAATATAAAGTTATATTAAATTTCTTTGGGAAAAACATGGTGTTTTTCCCAACTCTCTTGAGTTGTTGCATGATTAACAAATCATGCAACAACTCAAACCTGCTGATGTTTAGGACTTCTCACTAATGTACTATAATTTGCATTTGTAAAATTATTTGTCCTTAGTAGATAATGCTACAAAATTGGCTCCAACCCAGTAGCCACATTTTTACATCCTTTATTTTTTTTTCAAACTATGAATGAGACTTTTTATGACTTTTTTCGTGCTTAAATACATAAACATGTAACAAAAACCCTGTGTCCAGTTACTTCCACGTTGCAAATAATTTTGACCAATTAAATAATCTGCAATAAAAAAGACACATATCCTTTATAAGAGGCATGTTGGTTATCATAAAAAAAAGTAAAAATAACACTAAATAAATTACCTTCCTCTTTTTTTTTTTCATCCAGAGAAAGCAGCTCCCAAGAAAAGGAGGAAAGTATTTTGCCAGATCACACAGCACCTGCTGGAAAATCACAAGATGTGGAAGAAGGTGATAGAAGACGAATCCCAGAATGAGGAGCAAGGAACGGAGTCCGCCCATTTAAACAAAGTCACTGAGCCGATTCTGGCTATTGACGAAGAGGAGGAGGAATCGGGGAGCAGGGAAGAGCCGGGGGAAGGAGAGCATTGTGAGGAGGAGGAGACGGAGAAAGCAGAGTGGCCCGTCTCTGACAGGGACGACTCTCAGACTCCAGAGGAGGGAGGGGACAGCGAACCACAGTGAAACCTCTAAACTCCAGACGCCCTCAGATAGAGACGCAGCATCAGTCAGGATAAGGATGTAAAGAAATGTTCCTTTTGACCTTATCCTACTGACTCCTGTTTCTGCCAGCACATTACTTAGACACAACACTGTAGATGTTTGGGAAACGCGTGCCTACACAGAAAAAAAAGTTAAAATAAAATAAAAAATACAGGGTGGGAAATCTTGTGCTTTACATATTTAACCTGAATATGTGGTTTTACCAAACATTTATATGGGTTTTTCTTTTCCCAGATTGCAATAATGCATTATTCATGGACTTTGGGATACAGACTATTTTGCTACTGTCAGGAGTCAAAGACAAGCAGCTGCATAGGTTTTAACAAAGTGTGGTAACACAGGACTGCAGAAATTTGCTGCCAATTTATACAGAATTATTTCCCGAATGTGATTATATATAAACATCACCATCACATGCTTGTGTTTCGATTGTAGCTCATCTTTTTCGGTTTAAACTGTGCTAGTTTATGTTTTGTTTTTGTTTTTTTTAAATCTACACATGGATTGTAAAGGGACTGATTCACATGAGGAATAATCTTCCTTTCAACTCTTGACAAAAATAATCCCTCACTTCTGGGCTTTAACAGCCAAAGTCAAATATTTATGAATATTATGTTTGATGTTTATTGCCAAATGAGGTACTTAATGCCGTCATGTAGAGATTTGTCTCAGAAACGCAGAGACGGCTCTGAACTGTCTCTAAGCGTCTGCATTTGTGTGTTCCTCAGTTTTTACTCTAATGTACACATTTTTTCTCCATAAGGCACAAGGAAGAAGAAAAAGAAAGTCAGATTATCGCATTTTTAAACTACAGTAAACCTGATGTCGAAGACACAACTGTTTTACAGCATTGCCTATCAAAAGTATTCATACGCCTTTATCTGTTTCCTACCACAATGACAAACTCAAAGTTAAACTTTAATCAAACGTGCAAAACACTATTTGTGAGAGAAAAATAATGCTGCAATGCCAGCCTGAACCCCGTTCACACAGTGCGACAAATAGCGGTTGCAGGATCATGATGAGGGACATTTTATTCCTCCATTAGTTAAGGAAGTCATGAAAAGATGGATAGAAAAGCAGTATTCTCTAGATTGGGGCTAAGCTGTCACAATTTAGCCAGAGCTGGACTGAAATGGTTGAACTCAAACACATCCGGACCAAAAATCCAAAGAGAATATCTGACAAGACTCAAACGTTGCTGTTCTCAGATGTTCTGACGGAGGAAGAGGAATTGGATAAGGAGATTCTGCAAAACATGGACTGGGTTTCAATACAAGTTTTCTCATTTTTAATTACGCAAAACAACAACAACAAAAAAGATATGTGAAATTTGTGGCCATAATTATTAGATTATATCTTAATCATAGAAAAAATACTGTCCAATTCAACACAGTGCTGAAAACAACACAGTACTTATATGCCAATAAAAACATTTTTTACAGTTTTTTTTCTGTAGAAAAATTTTTTTGATAACTTTTTTTTTGTTTTTAATTTTAAAGAAAAAAACGGCAGGACAACAAATCTCTTAAGTGAGCTATCACTTAATCAAACAAGATCCAAATTCAGTCAAATTGTTGCCAGAAATCAATCATCTTAGGGGGATTTTTCACCAAAGCGGTTCCAGATCTTGTCCAGAGCTTGGAACCAGTTTCAGTTCCAGTTTTCCACAGCCAGAAGACCAGTTTCGTTCTGCTTTATGTCACAAAAGCAATCTGTAGAGGACCACAGTGCAGTGAGTAATTTAAACTAAGCTAGTCACATAATTTATCTATGTGCCTCTGCAATTAAATGCCTGAGTCATGTAGTTGTGACCTGTGGCTCTCTGGTCTACAGTTGTGAATCACACACGGCCTTTAAAAGAGAGAGAATTACCTTTTGTAAGGCACACACAACATAGATCGACGGATTGTTTAAATAGCGACGGCGAGCAACACTCGAGCATCGCATTGACCCACATGTGACTCCATGATGCGTGATTTCAAAACTAAAAGCTGAAAAATTAGAAGGAGCGACTCGAGGTGTTCTAATGCTTGTTCAGTCTTAGATTCGTGTCAAAGTTTAGTTGTTTCATCTTAAATTGGATCTGAAACCTGAAGTAAGTAAGTACTTGGCCCAGATAAGTGTCAGTTCAAGTGTCAGTTTGCTTAGAGAGCATCAGAGTTTGGGAGCTGGAAACGGGAAGAGTTGGTGCTGAGTGAGCGCCGGGACCGCTGTGGTGGAAAACAAGCTAAAGCTAAAGTTTATATTAAAACTGTACCGATATGGTCATTCCTCTGAACTGGTGTTCAGAAATGGCTCAGCATTTTTGGGAAGTCATCTTGTGACCAAACTTGAACAGGAGAGCATAAAGTTCTTAAATGTACAACTTTTGTTAAGTGAATTTAATTTAAAACTTACAAACCAATACAAGGAATGAACCAACTAAATTACACGTCAAAGGTTTTATGGGAATTGTCAGTTTTTATTTGATTAGAGATGTTTACACTTTTTGAATGGGAGTTCTTTGAAGCCTGCCAGATTTCACTTGCAGGTACTTTTAGCTTCATCCATATTTAGATTAATTATGTAATCGGACTCAAGGTGCTGAGTTTCATTTTAAAAAAAAAACAAAACAATGTAAATCTTACTGACACTGGTTGTTACCCTCAGGAAAACTACATCTGTATCACATTTAAAGACAAACACATGTTTGAAAGGCAAAGGACAAACTAAAGACACTTACCGTCACGTTTTTCTGTGATCTTTGTGCTGTGAATCGGTTTGATTCTCCTGACGCCTCAGGGATTCGTTCATCCTCCTGCAGTTCACAGCAGACGGCATGCTGACAAACACAGGCTGGTCAGAGGTTCACAGTAAACATGCGCAACAAATTTAATAAAGTCTACTGTGGCGTCTTATTCAGAAGAGAGCTTAGACAAAGCACATTTTGTGTGACTAAAGCCAAGAAATCTCATGCAGTCCATGCAGCCTCTTAAAACAGGCCTGGAGCTTCATTAGAAACCGTAGAGATGTTTGGACAATGTGGTTATTATCTGACTTTTAGGTTTAGTACCACCAACGTAGTGAATTGTTTCTATTGTCAAAACTCACCTGGCTTTGTTGCTCAAACTCCCCCATAAATGTCAAGTATTTATATTACTTTGAAAATTAGGTTAAAAAAAAACATTATTTAGTTGCAGTGATAATCTCTTGCCTCTGTTAGGATACATGTATATTGGGAGAAATGGTTTCCCACCAGCAGTTGTAAGGGGATACGATTATTGAAGTGAAGTTCTGTTAAAAGGCTATAGTCAGTTTTTTTAATTTCTGGTGTTTACATTTAGCATAAATCCAGATAATGTGCTAAAAAAAATTAATATAAGTATTTAAAGTCATTTAAAGACAATGGAAATCTGCTTTGGCCTTTTCCTCTGGAACAAGCCGTTAATTTGGATTTATAATGAATGAATACATCTTTAGAGTTTTCTAATACAGGTAACACTTTAACCATTTAACAGAAACTCATGTAAACGAAATCCTGAGCTAACTTTTTGAGGAAATAAAAAAAAAAAAAAACATTAATAAATTTTAGTTTTGCTCCTTGAATATCAGTTTTGAAAACATTTCCCTCAATTTGTTATTTTTTTTTTTACAAAGAAGGAGCCACAACAAGCATCTTTAATGAAAGAAAAAACAGTTTTTAGGGATCTATATTGTACTGCGCTTTACATTGTGTGGAAGAGCCGTAGCTTTAATCTGGGTGCAAAACATCGAAGACGATCCGAATAAAACCAACCATGTTTTAAAGCTGAATGGAAAAAGATTTGGTAGCATTTTATTTGAAGGTCATAAATATGACATAACACCTGTTATGAACATGAAGGAGTTTGTGAATTTTTATGACTGTTGTCATGAAGTGTCATTCGATAACTAATGACACTTTAATGCAAAGTTGCTTTAAAGGTAGCATTAGAAGTGCCAACTTTGCATTACTTGGCAAATAATGTCACTTTAGTGTAAAAATTGCACTTTTAATGGACTTTTAAAGCAACTTTGCATTAAAAGTGTCATTATTTACTGAATAAACATTCATAACAGGTGTTACATCACATTTATGCCGGTGTAATGTCAGTCTTATTCACACCCTGTCAAATAAAGTGGTACCAAAGATTCTTAGAATACCTCTCTGCTGATTTTATGCTTATTTGTTTGGCTTCAGGCATGTTTCCTTTCTGTGAGGGAACAGAAACAGTCGCCCACCTTATGAGTTTTACAAAGATGCTCGATTGCAGCTAGATTCTTGTTTGAAATGTCTCCATCTACTGCTAAGTGCTTTGCTCTTTTTTCAGGGTCTGAAACACAAGCATCGCAATCAAGTGGGTTTGCGAGTCTCAATACCACAAATGCCAACCTTTTGTAGCGCAGTGCTTCAAAATGCCTATTAATTTTGTGCATTCCCTGGTCCCTGGTCGGTCACACAATGGGAGCTGTGTGTACATGTTAGGATGTCGGGCGTGAGGCCAGACCATTGTTGGGTGTTTCAGTGGGAAAGCTCAAACTGTAAAGCTTGAACCCCTCCCCCTGCCTTTTTTAAGCGATTTGATGCAAAGGTTTCCATACACAATTTACTCCCATAACCTCAATCCTTTTCACGTATCTTCAGGAATTATAACAGCAGCCAGTAGATTATGCACTAACATGTTTTTTTTCACCACACAATGACGCCGTCTGTGTGGAATCGGCGGTCCATGAACAATGGCCTCTTTGCTACCGTCCTGACTCTGCCGCAGTGGGTGCTGCTCAGAGTGGAGGCCACACACAGGCTTGATAATTGGCTGACCTACCGATTGGTCTGGCATCACACATGTTTGCCCTCGAGCCTTTTATCAGGTCGGGATTGTTTGAAGCCAGTGAATCATCTGGTGTTTTTCTAACCCTTTGCATGTTTCTGTTTGCAGGATTTAAGTTTTTTTTTTTTTTGCTTTGTTGATTCGTTTCATTCCAAATGTGCCACAACTATCACAAAACAGACAAAAGCCACATTTCTTTCAATCTTAGAAAATCTTTATATTAGAAACGAACATTTAGTTCGATTGGATTTCCCAATCCTCCACACTTTACGCTCCATATTGTGTGTTTGTTGTTTTATCTTCTTTTTTTTATTTTTTCCAATTGATCCACTGGCCCTTTGAATGTGACTGTCCAATGTTGTACTGCTGTGGTGAGGGATTCTAGTGGGAGTACGCGAGGTGATGAAGCTCGAAGAGATGCAGTAAGCAGTTTTTAATTCCTTGCACATGCTCCGCTCAGATAGTTATCCTCCCGCAGTATATCGCTCCTAGTGCTTCCTCTTTGATCTGCACACTTCCTTTTTCCTCGCTGCGTAAAGCGGCAGAGCTTTCGCTGCACAGCTTCAAAAGCTCAGACATGAAGGCGTTCAGACTCCGTCTGCGGTGTTCACTTGTTCATCATCACTTTATTTTAAGACAGACCGATATATGCATTTTCCCACCTCAGAATATTTGCGTGTGAGTTGAAACATTGCATCTTTTTCATAGTGTTACTTCTTCTTTCTCTTTTTTTCTTCCATGAAATTGTTTTGTTTGATTGTCATGATTATTCACAAGTGTAAGATAATTGTAACCGTTTGAACCAAACAAGCTTTACAACGACGTAAACAAAATGAAATGAGTATTTTTATATAGCTGACACGTAATGAAACAATGACTTGCTTTTTTTTTTTTTTTCCTCACTAGTACTCTTCACTTACCACACTATACGAAAGGAAGACTACGTCCAAATTCACAGTATTTGTGGAAGTAAATTAATGAATCTCTGTGCAGGTTGATGCTCCGTTTTGTACAATATATGCTGTACAGATAAAGAAATTTTAAAACTACAAAAACTCTTTTAGATATACATTATTTATTTTTACCGTTTTGTAATTTAGACACTATACTGTAGCTTCAATATTGCCGGACTTACTGGAAGTGCCTATATTGGTATTATGTATCATACAGTGAATATATTTGGAGATCATAGACTTCGTCACAGACTGAACCAGTGTGGATGTTGTAATGTGAATACATTGAATTACAAAATTACAGTCTCCGTGTTTATTTTTGTCTTGGTGTTCTGTTGGTTTCACGCCTTTTACATTAGTGGCACCCCTGGCAAAGATACGTAAAAACAAACTTTAAACAAAAAGCAGTGGGGGATTGTGTTAAATTGATTATTTGAGCTATATATTATCATGCTATTCCCTCATCAAAAACATCTCTGGAGTGCTACTTTGATTATTTCATGTGTGTTTGAGGCAGCCATTCATACGCCTGCTCTCACAAAGCCTTTTCCCATAAAGCTCCTCCAGACTAGCGGCAGCAGTAGTTAACAAACACCTGGTGGGACTGTGAGTTCACTGAGCTACCTCTCTGTCCAACGCTCCTGAGGACGACTGTAAACGGCATAACGAGAAGCACTGTCGGGATGATGGGCCGATGGTGGAGTGTCTGAAAGAGCAGGAGTTTCTTAAAGAGACAGAGGAGCAATTTCAAGGTGTCAAATTGTAAAGTCAACTTTGTTTGAAGTTATGTTTGATATTTAGAGCCTTTTTACAACAACTGAAGGCAACATAGTTACTTGATGTGTTATGACATGACACTGTGCATGGGAAATAAATGATACTGTCCCTTTAAACTAATGCATTCATTCATTAGAAGAAAAACACAATAATTGGTTTTAGCAAAATCACTGATGCCACATTATTGGCACCCTAGCAGCTACGGCTTTGGCCTCTTTTGCCAAAAGGACAATATCTGTCCTTTTAACATTTCATATATAGGACATTCC
>NW_006800252.1:367187-368044 GCF_000485575.1 Poecilia formosa | reverse complement strand
ATATGTTTTGGATCATTATCCTATTGAACGACCAAATTTGGCATAGGTCATCATATTGTTTTATAATCTCCTTGTATTTCATTTTGCCCATAACTCCACAGTAGCAAGGTCTCCAAGGTGTTTGAATGAGAAACGTTACTTGAATTGCTTCAAATTTTGTCAGGTTACAACCACCAAAATCCAATATGTTTGCAAAGAAAAAAAAAAAAAAGCTTTTCATTCTATTTTTTTAAATGCAAAAAAATGTGGCATAGAAATGCACTGAGCCTCCTTTACTCTAAAATCCTCTTAATTAAAAATTTTGCAACCAGCTGCCCATCACAAGTCACTTAATTAGTTAACGTAGCAGCTGACACACCAGGAAATGAGAGCGAAAATTAGAGAAGCAGCCAAGACTGCCATGGTAACTCTGGAAAAGCTGCAGAGATTCACAACTCCTGAGGGAGAATCTGTTACCAGGACAACTGTTAGTCAAGCACTTCACACATCTGGCCTTTTTTAAGAATGGCAGCGAGAAACTACTGGTGAAAGAATGCCAAACGCAGTCGCATCTGCAGCTTACCAAATGCCGTTTAGGGAACAGAGGAAACTAACACTTTACTTCACCCTGAACTCAGCATCCCTGCTGTGAAAGTTGGTGGAGGCAGAATTATACTGTGGTGATGTTCTTTTTCCCTCCTCACTCACACAACGAGTACACAGATCTTTATCCGAGATGATCTGCTGCTGACTAGTGACAGTTTCTTGAATAGAACCGGTTGATTGCACAGGGGGAACAGGGGGAACGGGGACTTTTGAATAGTTCCGTTTTACAGCCTCACTCACCAACTGGTGACGTGATGATGAAGCTGGTCCCC
>NW_006800252.1:342928-367177 GCF_000485575.1 Poecilia formosa | reverse complement strand
TAGATCATCCAGTAGAATCTCGGTAACTTGTACAGTATCATTCTGTAGTCTCTCAGTTTCGTGATGGGAAAGCACACACATAGTAGGAGAAATAGTAGAGGGGCTTTGCCCAAAAGTAAGCTGTGTTGAAGCACATAGTCAATTTTGACTACTTAAAGTTGTTAAAATACAATAATTCAAATTAGTTTTTAGTATCCTGCTACCATTATTGTTGAGATGAACTCCGTCCCTCATGAAGAGGTAACCACGATTCCAGAATAAGTTAAAATTATCAATAAAAGCAAAGTCCTGAGTTCTACAAGTAAATTGAAGCCAAGTATGTAGGCTGAGGATTCTGCTAAAACGCCCAGAGCCACGTCCTGAGGTGGGAATGGGCCCAGAAATAAAAACAGTTCGATCACAAGTACCTAAAAAACTTAAAAGCTTCCTAAAATCATTTTTAGTTTTTTCTGATTGTTGCAGTATTGTATCATTAGTTCCGACATGAAGAACAATCCTTTTTATAGAAGAGGGCAAAGAGGGGTATAAGTCCTGTAGTTTATTCAGGATGATTGAAGCTGTGGCACCAGGAATACTGTGGGTAATTGCATTAAAGTATCGTACTTTCCTGATTATGGAGTCTCCGATGATCAGTGTTGTTGGTTGAAATAGCGGTTGTGGAGTAGAAGATATTCCCACAGCATGGAGGCTATTGGCATCAAGGGAGACCTCAACCTGCTCCTCACTCACACTACGAGTACACAAATCTCTATCCGAGATGATCTGCTGCTGACTAGTGACAGTTTCTTGAATAGAACCGGTTGATTTCACAGGGGGAACAGGGGGAACGGGGACTTTTGAATAGTTCCGTTTTACAGCCTCACTCACCAACTGGTGACGTGATGATGAAGCTGGTCCCCGAGTCAACTCCCGATTTCGGTTATCCAAGGAAAATAGGTGAGCTGCAGACAGAGCTCCATCTGATGAAGAAAGCGGCGTCCGTCCAGATGAAGTTGAGGCTGCAGCGTTGAGCAGTGGACGGTCATCGGTGTCAACACAGAGCGGTGAGAAGCGATTCTTGACTTCAAGTGGTTGACAAGGGTGTTCAGTTTTGTAGTTTTGCTATTTTTCCCTTTACGAACAACATCGGTCCAAGATGATTCTTTAGAATCTTGAATCAGGTTAGGAGTGGAGGTAAGAAGGGGGGCTTTAGGTCGGGCACCCAGTCGAGGCCAGTCGGTTGACAGCTGATCCATAATTGATTGATACCGGTCAATATCCTGATTCGTGTTGATGTTTTGTTTAAAGTCCACTGATTCGGGTTGCAAGTGTTGTTTTTTTATAATGATTTCAGAGCTCTTAGTAGATGAGTTCCGGTTGATTGTTCCACAGGTAGGGAACCAGGGTAAAGTTGAAGCGGAGTCGAAGTTGGAGGGTGGAGTATGAGAAGACGCCGAAGGAACACGGGATTTCGTAAAAGAAGAATGCAAAAGAGAAATTTGGCTAGATTGGGCTAACGCGACCGAAATCAGGTCATTCAGCAGTTCATCTTTGCCTTTAATTAATTCCCCAAGCTGGTGAATTTTGTTCTCCAGTGATTGATATGATATTGTGCATGGATCACACATTTCCGGGTGTAAGGCTAAGTCTCTTCAGACGAGATGGATTCTGTCTTTCTCGTTTTTCCCTTCCAATCCGTTTTGCCGTCCCGACTGCAAAACACTGGCTAGTTTAAGTGATGTCCGTGTCTCGGCGGAGAGGAATTACTCACTCTTGGGTTTGCAGGAAGTAACGGAGCACAACAGCAGATAGATGTGTCTACAAAGTACAAGGACAAGCTAAAGGACAAGCTAAAGTTAGCTCTTAACGACAACTTTACACCTCAATTGAAAATCTAAAACACCTGAATTAAATTGATTTACACTGCTTGCTGATGTTTCAAACAGTTTTCATCTTGCTGGTGAAAACTGAACCTTTTTTCTTTTTTTCAGGTATAATGCTAAAGTTAGCATGCTGCCTACTCAGTGCCAGAATAATAAAAAACATAAAACAGGTTTAATTTTATGTTAGGACTGCTTGTAATGAGATCCTGCCTGATAATTGGGATAGATATTTAACTTTTGGAGTCCCATCCTATCTTATCTCATTTCAACCTCAGTATTTAAAATTCATACATTTTTGCTTACGTTCAACACCCCAACAGCTAAATGAATATAATTTGTGCCTTAAGTGACTAATTGTTGGAGTTCATTTTTTTTAAGTTGTAGTCTCATAAAAAAAAATCTTCCTGATAACATGTAATCATGCCCACGAGTTTATATCAGGTAGGACAAAAAAATATATAAATTACATATAAAGGTTATGCAATATCCTTAGAGTGACTAAAAATGGAAAAGGAGAGGCAATTTGCCTGTTATTTCCATGGAAATCATCATAGAGGCTGTCATATTTGTGACAATCACGCTGTCAAATCTTTTCTCTCGTGCGGTAATATTTTAAGCTGCACAGATTTGCCGTCGTTACCTTGGAGTAAAGAACAGTTCAGAGTCTTTGAATGAGCATGTATGTCATCATTTGTGATTCCATTATAACTTATTAGCCTGTCAGCTAAATGTCAGGCACAAACCTTCCTCGTAGGTGGGATTCAGATTCCTCTCTCAATTTCTTGGAAAATATAAAACAGAAGAATGGTCAAATATCCAATAAGAATTAAGCCACAAGTTTTATTCATTGCCAAAACTGTCTGTGGTTAATGTGCAACTTGTTAGACATCAGGCAAACTAGTTGAAGGGGTGGATGTGTAAATTTAATCCCAATTTTTGTTTTTCGAATCAATCAAAACGGTGTCCATATTAGCATGCCACACTCAAAACGGAGTAGTTTAAATAAATCATTTAGGCCCATATTGAAAGTGAAATTCATCCTCTTGAGTATAAGCTGCTGACTGGAGCAATAGATTTTTTTTTTCCCTAACAGGTTTAATTTGCGTGATGCAGGATTATCATTACAAAATGAAAACATCCTGTATCCTCTGCTGCACATAGCATTTGTTAGGAAGGTTGTGGGCATTAGCCTCGTTAAAGGATGAATATGAAATCAATGTTTGTTATAACTTCATGAATTAAATCACATCCATTAATCACAGGTACCACTAGCTTACGCCAGTGATGATGTAAGTGAATACTTACTGTGCCTCTCAGCTCCGGCAGCGATCCTTGAGGTGGACTCTGCGTCACCGAGGGTCGTTGAGAAAAATTTTTTTCATTGTTACTGGGACAACAAGCTTTTCCAGACACAATAAAATCTAAAGAGGCCTTTGGTGGTTCTGTGCTGCCATTATGCTGAAGTGTTTGGGGTTTTTGATTGGTTTGTTACACCTTTTCAGCATAATCTGTTCATTATATTAGTCTGAAATTCAGCTGCTACATTTTACTAAAGTATCTGGTTAAAACTGTTTGTTTGTTGATTAGACACTTGGATTTAATACTCTCCAGCTGGAAAATTGGTTATGCTTTACCAGCTCCACGAAGCACGTAGCATTAGGTATGTTTGTTATTATCAAGACACAGAAAATTGGATTTGTTTTTTCTGCTGGTTTTTTTTTTTTTTTTAATCAGGATTTGGAGGAAAAGTACAGGAGAGGAAGGGTTATTGTTATGGCGTTTGCCATATTTTTTCCTTTCCTTTCCTTTCAAGCAATTTCAGTGTATTTTGAGTTCTGATTAGGTGAAAGTCCTTGTAGAAAGAGGTGCTTGAATTACTTTTATGTTGGCAGGACGTCTGAGTGGATCGAGGGCCGCAGTTTGCGGTCAAAGCTTGAATGTAAGAAAATCTAATTAGACTCCAGCATCCGTTAAGCGAGGGCATCACTCAGCAGCATGCCAGCGTCTGCTTAAACTCTATGTCGTCATTTCTGGAGGGTTCAAAGATGAGACAGTTGAGATTGAGAGGACGGGAGGCAGGATGATGCAAAAGAGAACGTCACTGCAGCTATTACTTTCCTTTAAATTAAAAGCAGACACACTGAAGCTCTTACCTGGGTACAGTGGGGAAGAAGGGGGGGTCAGGAATTTGAAACTTCTATTTACTTATTTAATAAAAAGCTAAATTATTAACAGAGTTGAAGCAATTTTCTGTGAAAGGTAATAATGGCAAAATAGAGCAAAGGCAAAGGTTCTCCAGGGTACCATTCGAGATAGCTGGTTTCTCTACATGACGGTGGGATAGTTATTTTAGTGAAATACTTCATGTTAGTAACTTGTGATATAATCTGAATATTAAACCTAACATAAGAGAGGTGCACGTGTAATTACTGTCCCATATAAACGCTCACACTGTTTTTCCGTGGAAAAAAAAAAAAGATGCATGAAAAACTTTGGTGTATGGATAGTGAGCGAGTTTCTGATTTAAACCCCTCAGCTTATTAGAATTTATATTGAATTTTAATGTGAAGAGAAATAGAAATGGTCTGGCTAAGAAATATATTGAATATATAGAATGTATATATCTAAGACTGACAAACTCCGTGAAGGATTTTGATGCTTTGATTTAAGTAATTCAATATGATGTTATTGATTTGGGCTGAATTATAAATGAGAAAGGTAGCTCTGCAAAATAAAGGCCTATACAGTGCAGTGGGGAATATGTTGATTCCACTCCTACTTACAAAGACAGTCTCTAATTTTTATAGTAGTTTTTTATTGGACAAAGAAAATAACCACAAAACAGAAAAGTCACATTGCATAGAAGTAAAACGGGCCAGGCAGAGTATCTGACCCAACCGTCATACCAACCCAACAACGGGACAATCACTTTAGCTCAACCAATCAAACCTCCAACCAGTCAAACTCATCTAGCAGCCAGCCAATCAATTTATCCTAAACCATCAACCAGCCAGTCAGTGAGTTTGGTTGAAATCCAACCCAACAAAACAGTTTTGTTTTTTTTTAAACAACTTCCTTTTGTTCATTTTTGTTTTTATATCAGTCTTAGAGAAGTCCTTCTACCGGGAAATCTTTGACAAGAACATTTTTGCCAACTTCACAGCTGTTTAAATCTAACTTATTTATTTTTTCTCACAATAAACCACTAAATATTCCAATTCAATCACTCGTTTTTAATACCAGCACAAACACTCTTACCCTGCACCATTACTGATTGCTACACGTTTTGAGATTTCCCCCTAAAGAGAGCAGCTTCATCAACCAGTTCAGTGTGAATTTGGAAAACAACCGTTGCAGAGAAAAGACTAATCTGTTGTTTTTCACTGCACAGTTTTTCAATTTGAAACACCAGGTGGACAGCTTGTGTATCCACGCTGCTTACTTTGTGTTTTTTTTTTTTTTTACTCTTTGAGTGCAGTTGATCCGCACTCATAGATCAACTGCACATGCACTTCACACAGGCTGTCCCTGACAACATCTTGACATCGCTGTTGTCGTACTAATCTTCTTCTTTGCTGTCTCTTCAGACTGCTATGGATCAACTGCACATGCACTTCACCCAGGCTATCCACAACACGGTGTTCCAGGTCGTCCTGGGGTATGTTGAGCTGTGTGCTGGCAACGCGGACACCAAGTTCCAGAAGATGCAATATAAGGACTTGTGCACGGTAAGGACAGAACTGTGTGTGCAGTGTGTTTGTGTAATAATGAGATAACGCGAGTGCTGTAGCACATGCAAAGCCTTTGCTGTGATGAATTAGCATGATGTGTCATTTACAGCACGCACAACTACACATCAAACTCTTTATTTTGTCTTGCAGCGCAACCCCTCATTCACACTTCTTTTACTGCACAGCCAAACATACATATGCTTCATTTCTTGACGCGGGAATTCTTCACAGTTCCCTCGCAGGGTGAAGTGAAGGATGAGAGCATGTAGCCAGTGATTGAGCGCACCCTGCATTGTAGCTCCTCACGAGATAATTAATCTTGCTCCCAACACAGAATAGCATTGCTGCGGTAGCACCTTTTGTCAGGTCCACACATCTCAGTCGCCCTTTGTCTTTGTCTTTTTCTATCCCCTCCTCCGCCCAAACAGATTTTATTTGCATGCTCAGTAAGCCATCGCTTGACCAATACGTCACAAACTTGTCGAGAGAGCATCCCCCTCGAGGCCGTTTTAGTCCGACCGACAGAATGGAAAGAAAATATGGGGAGGTAAATGTTATCGCATCCTTATGGTGAAGCATCCGTTGCTCCGTTTGGCATTGCAGTGTGAGAGCACAACATTTGCCAGGGGGCGTTGCCAGCTGTGCTCATGTCAGCGATGGCCCGTCCTTTACCTCTTACCTTTGTATTACCTCTTCTCTCTGTCACCGATCATCTGTTGCTCTGTTTATGCACGCTTCCCTGTCGCACTCATTAAATTGCTTCTCCTTGGCATTTTTCAAGTGCCCAAGGTCAAGTCTTCAACTAATATTTGAACCAGTTTTTTTGTTGTTTTTTTTTGTTTTTTCCATCCACTCTTTCAAGCTCGTGCACAGAGTCGTTAGTGTGCTCCATGATCTCAATTCAGGCTGTACAAATATTCCCTGCGATTCCATTTCTTTCTTTTTTATTTTTTTTTTTTTGTGTACCTCTAACTGCCTCTGAGAGTGGATCTGAACGATGGTGTGCATGAAACTCTGCCGTGGTTACAGGCAGACCTTAGTCTTCAGTTGTGTTTGATGGATTTCCTCTCACACAGCGTGTTGCCTGGCCGATTCTTCTAACACCCCGAATGCGCACTGTAGGTTTAAGCTCTCTGTGTTCAGACTGCGAGGATGTTCTGTTAATGTTCCAGCTATGTGATGCTGAAGGGGCAGTACATTCTCACACACTCGAATCAAGGTCCGTGCAAACACCCACATGCACCTTATCTCTGCCAGTGAGAAGATTTTGAACCTGTGTGCAGGAAGTTTTAGGATTTTTTTTTTTCCTTGCTTCAACATCTCATGATAGGTTGGTTTCTCCAGGCCATGTCTGCCCACCTTAAAATTATTTGGTGCAATAAAACCTTTAAAAATATATATTTGTTGCTTGATTGCTTAACTGATTAAAGTTCTATTCTCTTATCCTATAGTATACTATAGTGCTATATTTATACTTTTAGGCGATGGATTGAATTGTGCTTCATGACATCTTGAAAGCTTGTTTCTAAACCGTCTTTGCAACTTTGTTCCTGACCTTTTCGTCGTGTCTTTTGGTCTTCGTAATGTTGTATGTTCTCTAACATTTTTAATAAATCCCTGAGACTTTTGCAGAACGGCTGTATGTATTCTAAGATTAACTTACACACAGGTAGGCATTGGCAATGGTATTTTTCTCTCCTTGTATAAGTTTGTTTTTCTTTGAAACAGAACATGAATGTTGAGGAAATAAAGTCTTGTCAAAAACATTTGATTTTCTATTCAATAACACATTAAAGTCACACGTCTCCCCTAAGCATTTGGGCTGGGGTGAGAGTACAGATCTTGTGGAACCCTGGCAAAAATAAAAAATAAAAAAATAAAAATAAAAAGTCAGTGTTTGCAGAGAAGAACAAACTTCTGACCATGTTCCCTAGACAAATAAAGCTTCAGAAAGTCTCCCAACCCCCTGAACTTGCTGCTAAGTTATGCTCTTTAAAAATTCAGGGGAAATGGGAGCATTGGCAAAGGTCAGTTCTGATTGTGAAAGGGTCTTATTAATTTTACAACATCTCATTAAAAGATAGTTTCACTTCTTATTCATTCCCTGCTCTTCCTTTTTTTCAATGCAAATAAGAGAATTTACTTTTTTTTTTTTTAAATGCCGTAGGTCGGTGCAGAAGTTTGGCTATGCATTCTGCTGAAGTTTCAGCGACTGTAAATTATAAGACTTTACTAAAGAGTCTTTCCTTTTTGGTCCTGAATATCTTATGTGTGCAGAAGTTTATTTTGTTTTAATGCTTCTTATTGTGTGGTTGGTTATTATATGGTTGTTTTTGACATCTAATAAATTTGAAATTTGGATTAAGTAAAAAATAAATAATCACATTTTTGTAGTTACAGCTGTTTGCAAACAGAAAAGATTTCCTCATTTTATTTTATTCCTAACAAAACATTGATGGGCTGTAGATATAAAATACCCTTCCTATAGTCATTGGTTTTAAAACTTTTGAATGTATTCTTGTGAAAACAAAGTTTTTGTCGCTGCAGCACAGCAGCGACGACACATAGTTGACTCAGTTTGCCTTCTGCTTTAGATATTTATTGAAAATGCAACAAAATGATGGCGCTTCATAAAAAAATAAAAAAATAAATAATAAATAGCCCCAAGTTGCTCAGGTACCACGTGCTTTCTATTGGAGAAGCATCTTAAGCTTTGTTCACAACAATGGGTGCAGTAACCGTCTTCAGTCCAGTTAAGTGCAGTTATTATGTCCCTGTCTGTGTCCGTTGAGCCCTTCAACAATCTACAGACACGGGTATATCACACACAAACAGAACAGCAGAGCGCTTCTGTGTGGGTGTAGCTTAGGTTACTTCTTCTCATTAAAGGCTCACTGAGCAGAAGATCTCCGCCCACGCACTGAATCACCCGTCATCCCAGTGCCTTGGCAACACGCTCCTGTGTGGCCGATGGAGAACACAGAAAGCCGGCGTGAGAGCGGTCTCATCTGAACTGGCCTGGAGTTTTTCAGCGCATGCTAGTAATTTACTGAATTAACTGGCTACTGTGCTCCAATGGTCTCCAACTTTCTATAATTAGAAAAATCCTTCATAGAGACTTATAGTGTGATTGTGTTTTTCTACCAACGCAAGGGCCAGCGTAGATGTGTTTTTAGAGAGCCGACAAAATTATTTAATGCCAGTCATCTTGAAAACTCTTAACCATAAATAGTTTGTACATTTCAGTTATTATGCACTTTAATTTGTTTGATAATTATTTTTTAACGAGCTTTGCTAATTTCATGTAGAAGAGATGAACCGTTCTCTGTTAAACGCTCTTCAAAATGTGAAAGTCAAAACAATATATTTAAGTAAAGCAGATATATTTTTTTAATCTATGTAAGTTTTCAAGGTAGTGTTTTTTTAATACAGCACATTCCTTATTATGAGAATAATTTAAAACGGTTTAGATTAAATGTAGTTTTTAAAATTTCATTATTGTAACATTTCTGACATATTGATTGTGAACGTGTGTTAGGCATGTAAAACAGTCATTTAAGTTCAATTCTTACAAGTTTATTACTAATAATAAACAAATACAGGTATCCTGATGTACACGAGGATATGCTACCAATTATCTAGGATGTTTTTAAATAAATGCAAATGTATTCTTGTGTAATATTGTCAGTAAGCTGCAACAATGCCAACTGCACTAGGTTGATATTTGGTTTCAGATCTCCCCTCCGCCCCCAAATAAAAAGAAAGATGAAGCAAAATGAGGCTACCCAAACTTGCATACCTAACAATTTTATGTAAAGATGCAGTTTTTACAGTTCATCTCAAAGTGTGTCAGCTTAACTTATGCAAAAACTGTACTTTCACACTCAGTCAATAAACATATGTTCATTTAAGCTTGCTTGTCTTCAGCATTTTAGATCCCCACACGTAAGTGCTACCACTACGTTGTTTACATAAGCGCTTCACGGATGTCATACCATTGCCCAAATAATTTCATTGTACCCTGTGCAGTGACCCTGTCTGTCCATGCAGATAAAGAACCTCTCACCTCAACATGCCAAATTCTTGTGATTGTCTGTGACTTGCTCCTATCTTCTGATTCGTTCAACTAGTAATTATTATGCCAGGGTGCTCATAAGCTGCATAACCTCTCGGTCCCAGTTGCTGATTGTAAAGAAAAGAAACTGTGAGGTCACATCAAAATTAACCTGTCCAGGTAAATCTGCAGACTGTAAATTTTTATTCTTCAATCCAATATGCAGGCAATGTATGAAATGGGGACGCTTTATAAATGAAACATGAACATCAAAGACAATACTGAACTTTACAATATTCTTATTTTCTTCACATAGACTATATATTAGATACAGTGTCCCTCATGCTAAGACAAATATATATTGTGACAGCATCTTGGAAAACAAAACAAAAAAGAAAAACAACAAAACTTTAGCATTGTAAATAATTGCCTTGGACTTTTTGCCTGGAAATATCCTTCAAGCAATGCTAATAAATCTGAGTCATGCCATTTGTTCCTTCAGTGGACTTTCAGAGTCCTTCCCGTTATTAATCTGCTTCAGATGTTTTGACAAATGTTCTGTTGAGAGATCGTCTGATGCTGGTTTATCAATCGTGGTCTCTGGGATTTTAAATTATAAATCCTTAATACATCCGCTGCTTGTCAATGTGTTATTCTTGTTACAAGGTCTGCAAATGATGTTGAAGTGTGTTACAAAAAGGTATTTATTAAGTTTTAAAGAAAAAAAAAAAGCATGGCCATCCTGCACTTTAGTGTTCCTTTAATTTTGCGATTTGTTTGCGAGGTTGTTTGCAGGACTCTGCTTTCTGACACTAGGACCTTGAACTGTGCCAGCGCTGACTATTGTTAGCAGCTGAATTTGTCCTAATTGGATCAGATTGTGAGTCAGGACACGTACCTGTGCAGACTCTAGGACCAAAGATGCAGAGTCAGGAATGTTGGTCAAAATCTTAGACTTTTAGTTGGATTCATTTTTAGTAAATTTTTATGAAATGCATTTAAGTCATAAGCTGATAACACAACCATGACAGTTTTGATTAATGTAAATTGACACTAAATGCTTTTACACTGTGCACAGTCGTCCTTTGCAATTGCATAGAATTGGGGTAATCGCATTGTTTTGAAGGACACCTGTTACGGGGCTTTGTTTACTTGAAGGCAATCCACAGGGAGTGAATCCTGTCGCCCACACACACATACTGGCGGTTCCACTTTGAGTGTTTTAATCCTGCACCGAAAGCTGTGAACACTTCACTGCTGCCACGGTTGAGTAGTTTGGAATATCCCACTTGTTTTATGTTTTAACTGTTGGTTTGCTTATCTGCTTTTGTTTTGCTGCTGTTTTTCCTCTTGATTCAAAATAAAGTAGCATGTAATGTCTAATTCAAATATATAAATTTGTTATAAAAGTATTACTGATTGCACCTTAAAAATTAGGTAACTTTATGTTATTAAAGGTAAAGTTTAAACAGTAATTATTTCCTGGTTAATGTCAAGTTGTCATAACAAAGACATTTTGAATAATGTCAACTTTGTAGTAAAAGTGTCATAATTTACCAAATGACGCTTTATGACAACAGTCATACATATTCATGAAGACTTATTGATGTTCATGACAGGTGTTATGTCATGTTTATGAAAGTGTCATGACAGTCTTATTCACCCCCCTTCAAATAAAGTGTTACCGTGGTTTTTTGTGTCTTTCCACTTGTGTCTTGAATATTTATCTTCGGTGACGAGTTCCAAGCCTTTATGGTTGATCGGCTCCCTTCGGACATTCAGTATTAGATTAAAATGTTCCTTCAGGCCAGTTTAAGATGTTTTCAAAGAATTGTGATTGGGTGATTTTGACAGGACAATTTCTGGGGTTGCTTCAACACAGGAGATTGTCTGTTGGGGATGTAATCTCAAAGCTGGAGTTGTGTGAGGAAGTTTCATTTTACAGCAACTCAGTACAGAAACAAACAACTCAGAAAATAGCAGGTGAGGGTCTTTGTTGTATTGCCGTAAAATCCACATGCCTTTTCAGTTGCGTGTGGAAAATATGGTGTAAGTAAAGCTGGCTTTTTTCACATACTATCAATGCAAAACAAGCTAATTAGATGTCATGAAATAAGAAGACTTCCAATCAATAATTCAAATCTATGGAAGACTTGTTGTCCTAAAATATTCCAGTATGTACGTTTGTTTGTCCGTCTCACCTCAGAACAATTACAGATCACTTCTTGATTGAAATGTGTGTGTGTGACGAAGATTTAGCTCAGTTGTAGACATCTTCAAAAAAATGTATTTAGAACATTCATGCAACCCTACCCATTCGTTTCTTTTCATGTGGCTGTTAGAAGCGAAGTATTTCTGACTCGCTGAGAAGTAAACAGTTCTAGAAAACGATGTTTGATCTGGTTTTGTCTTCCATGCGCTTTTCTTTTGGCAGCACATCACCCTCGACAGCTACATCCCCTGCCTGACAGATCTCTGCAAGGCTCTTTGGGAGGTGATGCTGAGCTACCACCGCACCATGCAGTGGCACGAGGAGCATGACAAACAGAAGACCGTACCATCGCAAGGTAGCAGCGTTCCCTTTTATAGTTCTTTCATTTCAGAAATACGTTTCTGTCTTCTGAACTGTTAGGTGTCGACTGGGGCTGCACGATGTTAGAAAATCACGAGTTTGGATTATTATTGGTCAATGCTATGACAATAACAGTTGAAATAATTATATAGTTTCTTTTGGAGGTTTTTGTGCGTGTCCCCTTTACTATGTGCGTTTTGGGCCCTGTTATTTGTAAAATGTGTGTACATCTCTTTCGCTGAGACTCCATGCATCAGGCCGATTAAGACATTGATATGCCAAGTGTAAACTCAAACAGATTTGCATCCCAAACAGTCCTTTGGAATGAAAACATTTTGATGTTACAATCTGTTTGCTATATATTGAACAAGCCCTGTTTTGATACTCCAAACCTTCATAAGGAGCTCCCTAACTCATTGTTGGAAGCTTGGTTGTGGTTTATCTAACGTGCTTCTTCCGTCTTTAATCTTAAAATCTGTTTTAAGATTAAAATAATCCCAAAAATAGACTTTCTATACATTCAGCTGTGGAAAATTAAATTAAGTCCTGTGACAGCCCTTTTTCTCCTTAATCCCACAAACTGAGGGAGAATCCTGTTCTTTCCTTAATTTATACTGAAAATGTAAGATGTACACATCATGATTATGTTTTCACTCATATTAGCTGATGTATTTGCTTTTAGGAAAACCGCACGTGTGGTGCGAAGGTTAGCGATTTATTGTACCCTTAGCTATGCCCAACCAGGAATACATCTTCACAAATCAGGTGTGCTTCTGTGGATTTTTATGTTTTTTTGTTTTTTGTGTGACACCATGTGATTAACAGCATTGCACGGTGAATAAGGGCACAGAGGTAAGAAATTCTACATTTAAGAAGCTAAAAAAATGAAACCAGAAATCATTAGATGGCAGTTGTTTTGTGTTCAGTTGAATATGAGGGGTAATTGGTGCCTAATGGGCTTGGTGGTGATAGCAAGGTTTCCCTGAACCAGAGTCATGTGTGGGTGTGGCTTCAGTTGTTTAGGAAATTAAATTGAAAGACTTAAAAAATAAGATTTGCATACAATTATTTTTGCTTTTGCTGTTCTTATTCATGGATCATATGTCAAAAAGCCTAAAGGACAAACGTATGAAAAATACAGTTTAAATTTCAGTTCATTTTTAGGTGGAACAAATTGCATTGCTTACCCTCGAGCTCTACACTGCATTCAATTTGGATATTTGCTTGGATATTGGAATGAATTTCCACTTAATTTCATTGCGTCTTAGTTGCAATTTGGAATATCAATGAGATTTTTTGTTTATGTGCTGGTAGGTTTTATTAACAACACATTTCAGCAACAGGATCTTATGCATTCAAATATCACAAGAACACTTTGTGTTCAGAAGGCATTGATGATCCCCCATTGCCAGCAGAATGAAGGCACAGGCCACCAGTCAGCGCTCAGGATGATGTGAAAACTCATGAACATCAGTTCTTTTATTAGCTATTGTACAATGGATACAATAGCTAATAAAAGACATTCTTGATGGAAAATATGTGTTATGTAGAGATTTCTTGAAGAGGCTTTGATGATCCCATTGAACATGGCGTTCTAACGGCACTGACGTTTATTTCATATAAGAGGTCACAAAATCTCCAAACGTCAACAAACTGCTTTCCGACTCCACCACCTACCAGTCATATTTCTGCAGTAAATAAAAACTGACACTAGGCGCTGCTCTCGAAAATCTTGTGCTCATTAATGTGTCAGTCCCTTTTGTCCACAGGGCAAAGACAGTGAGGTGCTTTGGGCTTCATGCTAAGCCAGAGCCTGACAGCTAGTCCTTTGAGTCTTGTTTTCTGTGATGTTTCTCACGTTGACCTTGTCTGTAAATGCTCAATTGGATTTTGTTCCAAATTGTTAAAATCTCTGTTTTCATGTTCGTTACTTGAGTCCATCTTAAAGTGACCACCTCAGATTATGTAGCTCTTGACATACCATTTGAAAACATCTGGAGACATATTACCCATTAGCATTTTTTAGCTAGTTTAACCAAACAAATGCTGTGTGTCATTGCACAAGTGATATGCCTTTTCTTCAGTACAATCTTTATGCATTCATTGGACATTTTATAGGTGTTTTTTTTTTTTTTTGTTTTGTTTTTTGTCAACACAAACAGCAAATCAGCTAAAACCACCAAATTCATTTAGATAGTTAGACTGTGAGAAACTTAAGTTCAAACTGAGCGTCAGATCTGCATCCAAAGGTGATTTAAGGCACTTTGAACGTTGCGTGGTTCTTAGTACCAACGGGTTGGTCTGAGTATTTCAGAAAATGCTTCTCTTCTGGGATTTTTATACACAACAACCATTCCTCTGATTTACAGAGGTAAGGTCTGAAAAAGAGAAAATGTGGTAACCAAACTATCACTGGCTCCTTTATCTGATTTAACAGAGATATTTATGAACATTGCTAAAGTGCATGCAGTAGTGCTGTTACATTCAAAGCTCCCTTGGTGTTTTAATACTGCCGATTTTTTTTTTGTGTGTGTGTGTGTGTGTAAAACATTATTCAGTTTGAAAACATTCATTATCTACACTCAGAACAACAAACAGATTCAGGGTGCTGAATCAAGCGACCTGCACAAACTGGAAAAGAGATAAAAAAAGCCACAGCAATGGCTCTGTGTGCATTTTTAGCTACTGATTTTGAGAGGAAATGAAGTCCTGTTTTACTGATGTTGACACAGACTTGTCAGGAACAAGGCATGTTTAAATTCTATCTTTTCTGCCGGTGTGACGCATGCAAAATAGTGGCATAGGAACATTTCATAGAAAACTTTTGCAAAAATAAATAAATAAATAAAAAGTTTTGAACTTTCAACGGTGCTCAGGTTGTTCTCCAGCTCTGCTCTGCTCACCTATATGCAATTGTGCTACATCAGGAAGAAACAAATTAGACAACATTGCTACAATCAATACCCAGCCTCTTGTTTGCAGACAGGAAGGGTGGCTGCTCGTTTTGTGAATTCAGAAATAAGTTAGGTGGTTTTGTAGAAATAAATTACTGACCTATTACTTTGTCGTCTGTTTGAGTGTAGAATGAAGGTTTATACTTGTAATTAGGGGAACTTCTGGAGAAAAAGGAGGCTGTCCTATTACCAGTCACTTGTGTTGCGTCTGCTGGCAAATGCAGTGCAGTACAGATACTCGATTCGCACTGGCATAACTTTAGTCCTGAGGCTTTTCTCTTCTATATCCTGCAAACATATTAACACTCACAACTTTTAGGAGGAGAGGTGACTGTTAAGAAAGCGATAACTGTTTTTAGACATTTAATTCTGCAGCACCGATCGATTTCAGTTTGCGTGGATTACCTAATCGGTTAATCATTAGCAGTTTCAGCTTTCTCCCCTTGTTTTTGAGCTCTGAGCTTTCTCCAACTCAGTTTCAGTTCGTCTTCTCCAAATTCTTTGGCAGCTTCTCACAGCCCCGCTCATGCAGTGCCATCAGTGTGCTCATTAAATCGAACCTTTATGTGTCAAGTTGCTTTCTCACTCCTTGCTTTTTTATCTTTTAATGAGTCATATACTTGTTTCCACTATCTCTGTCAAATATTAATAATTTTAAAAATGTGACCAGTGATATTAGGGTCAAGAGAACAGAGTTGGGAATCAGAATTTTCCTGCACTGCTCGAAGCTCTTTGATCTTTCCTTATTGGAGGAAATAGCTAATTATCCGTAAATGTTAGAATTGAAAAATTGGTGTAGGGCTGTCAACTTGAATTATATCAGAATAAATGCAAAAAAAAAAATACTGAAAAGTGTATGCAGCTTCTTAAATTGTCACAATACTAAAATTCAAGCCTGATATGCTTCATGCAATTTCCAAGATTGATGGGTCGAAAACAATGCATTAAGTGTCATATGTCATTTTTAATTAGACAAATTCTGCCCTCTTGACTAATTCTTCAAAATTCGGGGTATCAAAAGCATCGCTGGGTCTTCGGGGAATTGGGCAATGAGTTGCAATGTGGTACTTGTGTCAGTGCTTAGTATTTATATAACAATTACTTTCTCATACAGGGCCAGGATTTTTTGCATATCGCTTTTCCCTTAACGCATAAAATCACTATATGAAACTGCTTTTAAATTTGCTCAAGTTATGCTTTTTCAGCATTAAAATTATGAAACATTTCAGTTTGCCCAAAAAAAATGTAATAGTGCAAATCTTTTCTTTTATACCACTGTAATGGTCAGGTATTACATTTTTTTCCCAGATAGTTATGGAATATCTTTTCCATAATGTTGCCAGTGTATAATTTATTGCCTTGAAAATGGAGTATAACCAAACCTCGCCAGCAGTCCAATTCTGGTAATGTGATTTATTTTAAGAATGACAGCTGACTGCTTATTGACTTAAAGGCTAACCGCTGCTGGCTTTCCTAAAAAATCTATTTTCTGCAAGGGAAGCAGCTTGAGATTTATCGAAGCAATTTTCAGCTAAAGAGGAGTATTGATGTTGCCGTAACGCTGTCAGCCGATCTAAGGGGACAAAAACAATGGAGACGCAACATGGAGGATCGTGAGCTGATGATGGAGAAGGAATCGTGTCTGACAGCAAGCAGGACTCGATGTTTAGCGGTCGCCCGTGCCTGGACTGTTGGCCTCTGAGCTGCTGTCAGTCTTTTATCTCTGCTGGGAGTTTGTGACCTTCATGCAGTCTAGATGTTGAGTGGCAACCACGGCTGACAGCTTTTCTCAGCTGAGTCATCAGCTGACAGGGAGGGACCTTAATAATCTGGCAGATTTACCGATCAAATAAGGCCGGATTTTCTCATTCACGTTTCTATTTGTCGGAGCAGTAGAAATGTTTGTATGTGTCCTTCATCAAACAGCGATTAACATTTTTAATCAGCTTAACTTAACTGATCTAGTTTTAGGTGGAAAACCAGAATGGAAAGACATTCTCTCTCTCTGTCTCTGTCTCTGTTATTTCCTTTAATGTCTAATACTTTGTTGGGCACTTTCTTTGATTTTTTTTTCCCTGTAGACGATGCAGCAGGAGAGCCTGATGAGCTGACTGTGGACCGCAGCTATGTGAAGAAAAAGCTTGAGCACGGACTGACGCGGATCTGGCAGGTTTGCAGTCAAACATTACCTTTTGTCTTGCTTTTTTTTTTTTTTCCCTTCCCAATTCATTAGCTTTCTATCAGCTTCTGATTCCATTTTACGGCTCTCATCTTTCAAATGACCAAATCCATCCCTGTCTCGGCGTCTCTCCTCAGGACGTCCAGTTAAAGGTGAAGGTGTATATTCTGGGGACGGACATGTCAAACTTCAAATACGACGATTTCATAGTGGTACTAGATGTCATCAGCAGGTACGTGACGGGGTCGGTCCAGGCGGCTCGCTCTCGATTCTGCTAATTGGGCTTCATTGTCTCGCTTTCGCCGTTCCCTCCTCCTTGGGTCACATTAGTCAGGTTGACCTGCAGGGTTTTTCAGTGTGCTCTGTCTCCAGCAGAGTACTTATTCTTTGATTCACGTCCAGTCAAATTAGGGAAATTAATCTACACCACTGCCTAAGAAGGTTTTATGAATGAGTGTGTATTTAGATTTATCTATGCTGGCTGCATTTACTCTGATTATACCTATCCTTCCTTACGTCTATCCGCTAATCTATTTTCATGTTATATTATTAATAATACTATATTACTCATTCCAATTTTGCATGCTGCTCATTTTAGTTAATTAATCAGGCTGACCCACAGGATTTTTTTGTTAGTCACAAACTTTAACAAACTTCGAGCCATGCTAAGAATGAGATATCACACGAAGAAGATAAAAGTAAAAGCACACACTGCAAGAAATACTCCAGAGCCTTCAAATTCTGTTTGATACGTCTGCATTTTTTTGTGTGTGTGTGTCTTAAACGGGTAAAGACAAACACTAGTATAAAATTGAATTCACTTTTTTGACGTGGGCACAGAGGCAGTAGGTAATAGGTTTGTACTACCCTGTAGCAAAATCCCTCTGTCACTGTAATTTACCACAACTTTCAGTTCTTCCATATTCTTGCCCCTAATAATGCATCACATTTTACCAGAATGAAATTCTGTTGTATTACGTAATAAAATGCAACACAATAGAATCCAAAATAACGAAGCTCCGATGAGACTTTGTTGGGGGGGTTTTTCTACTTTTTTTTTTTTTTTCCCTCTGACCTCATTGCAATCTGCTTTTTCAGGTTGATGCAGGTTGGTGAGGAGTTTTGTGGCAGCAAGTCAGAGGTTCTGCAGGAGTCTATCAAACGCCAGAGTGTGAACTACTTCAAAAACTATCACAGGTGAGAGGAACTAATTGTTCTTTTCGATAATGTGAAAGTTAGCGACTGAAAAAAGAAAAAAATAAAAGGTCTTTATGTACTGTAAAAGCAAAAGCCTTCAAGACCGTAAGTTGTTCAATGAGGAGAGAACGTCCTATGCAAAATGGTAGCCATCGGCTAATTCCAACACACTCCATCACTTGCATAATCCTCTTCGGAATAAATGCGTAATTACATGGCAACACTCAATGAGGAGGGAAAAAAAAATCCCTTTTACATCCTGATTACATTAGAGCCTGTCAACCTCATGAATATGTGCTCACAGCCACCGACGGCGCCCTGTCATCGGAGAGGACGCACATTGATCAGCATTAAGGTTACGCGTCAGGGATCATTGATGAAACGTCCAAACATCAGGCGACACAAGGCAGACATAATGAACACATTTTAGGGTTTATGGAGATGCAATGGAGATTATATGGGCATGAAAGCCCACGTGTGATTGAAAGAGTGGAGGACGCTAAAGAACACGAGTGGCAGATGTCTACACTACGGATGAGGAAACCTTGAGAGCGATTTAGTGACCATTAAGTTCAATGTGAGTGTTTAGTGGTACAGAAATGACAGAAATTTTTTATCTTTTTTTCCGACTGATTTCCTTTCTTAGTTTAATCGTCTTTTAATTCTCAATTCAATCTGCAGTAGGTACAAAATTTTCCAATTAGTGCACGTACCGAGCTTAGTTGAGCGTGCAATTTGTGTTTGTTTTTTTTTTTTTTCTTCCCGTGTTCTGTGTTCCGTCACCTCCTATATTTCAAACACCCTTAAGACATAAAAGGTGTCCTGCAGAGTTTAAAGCGAACACTGTGATGACATGTTACACAGTGTGAGATGATATTAACTTGGCAGCTGAACGCCAGGGTGGCTGTTTTTTGAGCTGTTAACACATCGAATCCTGTTACAGACCGGACACATCTTTCCTCCTTCCCTGCTGAGTTTCTGTGACCTTTTGGTCGGTTTTGTTCATGTTTACACAGTTAATCTCGGACCTTTTGAACACAGGAGCAGTTTTGCAAAAGATCATATGTTAGCTATTTAGCAGATAATGTTTTATTGATTCATTGTTGTGCTCATGTCATCTGTGTTTTTGTTTTTTTTTTTGTCCAGAGCACGACTGGAAGAGCTTAGGATGTTTCTGGAAAACGAGACGTGGGAACTATGTCCAGTCAAGTCCAACTTTAACATTGCCCAGCTCCACGTAAGTGAAAGTCAGCAAAAAAGCTGGAGTAAGATAACTTTTATTCATGCCTTGTTCACATATAGCACGCCATCACCATTAGAAATTTACATAAAAATCGAAATCTCTTCATATTTTGCACCTTTGGATGAATGTTTGTGTGTCGGAGTGTTCTTGGTGCTCATTATGTAACCTGAATGAACATGAAACGACGGCTGTCGTCCCCGGTGGTATGCAGATTGTTTCTGGTTTTTTTTGTTTTTGTTTTTGTTTTTTTTTTCTCTCCCCGCGCTCTTGGGCAATAGTTAATGCAAGTGAAAAGTTGAATTGCTCAGCCTCATTTAGTTCACTTGTACCCAGATGTCCTTCACATATGATAACCAACAATGTTAACTTTGTGTCCGATATATTCAGCTTAATTTAGCCAGAACATAAACAATCACTGCCATTTCCACCACTTTCGGTTCGGAATCAGCCAGAACGTGGTTGAATTGGTCCTGTGGGGTGCATTGAGTACGCATTAAGCTCCCCATTATGTGTGATGTAGCATGAGTGTTCCCAGACTGATTTAAGCAGACCCAGATCCTATTAAGCTTGTAATGGTTTATGAATGTGGATGCCTGCATTGCATGTGGATTCATTAGTAGAGAATTTAAAGCAAGACAGGCCAGGCTCGCGTCATCCCAAGGCAACAAGCTAACATACCCACAAGTGGCCTGGCAGTTCTCCAGGTGATTTAAACACATCGCCCCAATTCTTTCAGTGCACCAAATAGTGTCTCTCTATTTAGTATAGAGAGATACTATTTGCCCCATGCAAATCTGTATGTGTCGGTCTCCCTGTGACGTCTGATTCTCTTCTACAAAAAAAGTGCACACATCTCCAAATTGCACATGTGCTTGTTGACTGAAGTAAGTTGGCAATTAGGTTGCAGCTAAAAGCAAAAACGTTTTCATCAAGGCAGCAGAATGGGCGCCCCATATACAGAGGCGATTGTCCTCAACGCGGCTGTCCTGCTTGGTTTTGATTCTCGACCTCGAGACCTGCTCTGCATTTCTTCAACCCTTCCTGCCTGGTATCTGTTAACAAAGGTCACTGTACATCACTTTAAAGTGCCACACAGCATGATGTGCTTGGCTGCTGTGTTCTCTCGTATCACAGAAATCAACCATATGTATAAGGGAATTTTGCGCGTTACTTGTGCAGATATCAATTTGTGGCGGTAGTATAGCAGTTTGGTAGGTAACAAAAAAAATCTTTCAGGATACCATCACACTCAAACCAGGTGTCCAAGGTGCATCCAAACAGTCATGGATGCTCTGGAAATTGTGGTTCAATTTTAACCAGGTCTAAAATAAGCTTATTGTAAAGACATTTTAAAAAAATAATTATCTATCAGTCCCTTAGCTCGTTCTTGGTTTAACATTTTTTGTTGAAATTTATCTTTGACACACTGCAGTGAATACCTTGTCAGTAAACCTTTCTAAAGGTTTGAGAATTTTGTTTTGTTTTTGGCGCAGCATTTTCTGGACATATATCAATGTTAAGACGAAAATTGTGTTTTTTGTTGTCACATTCTCTCTAATCCAGGAGTTCAAGTTCATGGGCCAGTGTCGCTCTCCCTCCATTTCCCCAAGCAGACAGGCTGCCTCCTCTGCTGGCCCGGCCCTGGAGGAGCTGTCACTTTTCCAGCAGTATCACCAGGACGGGAACCCCTTTGAGATGCACACTGAGCACAAGGAAGAGGAGACGGAGGACGTTCTCGCGTCTAACGGGGTACGGCTTCAGAGTTAAGAGTCGTCACAAGGTTGCAAGTTCTGATCTGTTTTTAAGCTCCCCTTGCCCGATTCTGAATTCTGTACAATTCAGAGATGACTTAAACAGAACCTGTCTGACAGCATGAAGTGTGCTATAAGATCTCAAATAAAATATATATATTTAAAGAAATTGTAGAAAAGCAGATGAAGACACTGACATCTGTTAGCCTGGAAAGAGCTACAAAGCATAGATAAGGTGTTGGGACTCTAGTGAAAGTGGTTTAAAGAAAAAAAAAAAGAAGATTGGAGTTTTCTAGACTTAAATCTGATTGAGATACTTTGCTATGACCTCTAACAGACGATCGTTAAAACAACCTCAGTAGAGCTGAATTCCTCCACAGACACATCGCCAGTTATCAGAAGTACTTAATGGGAGTTGTTGCCATCAAGGTTAAGAAAACAAGTTGTTAGATTTATTGGCAGTCCGTTTTCCACGTCTCCTACTGAAAACACAAGAGTACAAAGCACAAAGTTCAATGTGTCTTTTAGGTTTATTTGGTGAAGGCAACCATTTTTGTCTTTCTGTTACACAAGTGTTATGTTTTATGGGTTTATTTTCCTTAGTTGGTGCCTTAGTCAATACAGCCGTCTCCATTTGTTTTGTAACATATTTAAATGATTCAGAGTGATTTTCTCTGAAAATCCTCTTTAGGGCAACAAATCATCATCCCGTTTTAGGAAGCGTTTCTTTGAATTTTGATCTGAGGCATTATTGAATATTTCAAGTGAGGTTTTGTTTGTTTTTCTGACATTTTCTCCATGTGCTTGAACCTGATCTTAATCGTCTCTGATCTTTTTACCCCTTCTAAATTTTCTCCAGTACGAATCAGACGAGCTGGAGAAGAGCGTCTATCAGGACTACGACAGTGACAGCGACGTCCCGGATGAGCTCAAGCAAGACTACGTCGACGAGCAGACGGGCGACGCCCCTCTGAAGAGGTAAGATCCCTGTGGCCTTATTACAGCGCCACACGTCAAACTGTCACGCAGGCCAGGCCGTTTCAAGTGTGTGTAGAGATTCACAAATCACAGAAGCACACACTGATCTCTCCTTAAATGTTTCTCTGAAGATGTTCCTAAAAGTGTGAAATTATTCCTGTTTTTTTTGTTTTGTTTTGTTTTTTTTTACCTTCGGCAGTCAGTTTAGTTCACCTCTGCGTAACCCTGCCCTAAAGCCAAAAACCTTTCAAAAGCAAATTTTCCTTTTTCTTCCTACTGCCTTCTAAGTGACTGCCCTATTCTATTAAAGGATGAATCAGCATTTAATACTGGTGAATGTTTAAATTTTTTCCTGTATATATTTATAGGCCTATTTAACTTTAAAGGTGCAATTAATCAATTGCAGCTCTGGAGGTTTTTTTCATTTTTCTTCTAGACTTTCTTTCTGTTTTCAGGATGTGATGAATTTAAATGGGTCTGTCACCATCAGCATTGGCCTTCTCGCCACCAGTTCGTACATACATGCTCCACTAGAACAAGAACAAAGTTCTTTCCGGCCAGGACTTTTCATTCTTCTCAAGAACTTGGCTGCAGAACTCTTGGAAATTCTTTACAGATTCGTCCGACTGCAGCGTTTGTATATAATGGTTGTCAGATACCGCGCAGAAGAAAAAGTTGACACAGCTGCAAGAACCTCCGAACCAAGTTGACGAGAACAGAATGTTATCATACCTTTGGTTTCAGAGGCAGAAAAATCGACACCCCTCGCGCATTCGGATCACACGTACAGAGCTCTCTGCTGGGGGAAAAACAGCAACTTATAGGATTTATTTTATTAATTTAAAGTAATCAAAAATTCCAATGTAGTAAAAAAAAAAAACCGCAACATTTTAGTATTTCCTAAATTAAGTTGCCTAAATTTGCCCCGATCCACTGACATTGCAGTGGTTTTAGAGATCAAAACCATTGAAATTCCATCTTCATTTACACAAAATGCTTACTAAAATCTTCATTGTTATTAATGAAAGCAATACTTGCTGATGGTTGATCATCGAATGTATTGCGTGACCACACGCAGGTATATGACATTTCTGGCAACGACAGCAGCCAAGGTAATGACTTCTGGCTAATTTGGCTCATTGAGCTTGGTGTCAGGGATGTGGAGCTCCAGGATCATCAGTTCAAAGCTTTTCCCAGCAGCAGGCTCCAGCTGTATCTCTTGCCATGTGTAATGGGTGCTGATAGATCAATTATAGGACTTTGACCCGCACCAGACAATCATTTCCAAAGATTAGTGATATTAACGTGAATTACTTTCTCATGGCTTCCTCCTTGCTTTCTCTCGCTCTCCCTCTTCTGCGTGGCTCAGTGTGTCCCGGGAGACCATAAGAAGCAAGAAAAAGTCCGATTACAACCTGAGCAAGGCCAGCGCGCCGATTCTCACCAATACCACCCTCAACGTCATCCGGCTTGTTGGTAGGTGCTGCACGTACACACCAAAGCCCCTTTTTTTTTTCTTTCCATGTAACCTTACAGTGGGGAAAATAAGTATTTAGTCAGTCACCAATTGTGCAAGTTCTCCCACTTAAAAAGATGAGAGAGGCCTGTAATTGACATCATAGGTAGACCTCAACTATGAGGGACAAAATGTGAAAAAAAAATTGAGAAAATCATTTTGTCTGACTTTTAAAGAATTTATTTGCAAATAATGGTGGAAAATAAGTATTT